>NC_034410.1:8792368-9012553 GCF_002078875.1 Numida meleagris
CCAGCTCCCTCAGCCGCTCCTCATAAGGCCTGTGCTCCAGACCCCTCACCAGCTTTTCCTCAGGATTAAGTCAATTTTCATTGAAAAGAATGTTAATAGTGTATCTACGAGTGCCAGTTCATTGGTACAGTAGATCATTCATAGGGTAGATCACTGGCAGTGCTGTTCTCTGTTTTACTAGTGATTCTGTCACAAGACCAACAGTGGTTAAAGAACCTACTGGAGACGGGGAAACATTAATATTTGAAAAAGTTACTGAAAATATAAATCAGATGTTGAATGGAATAACAACCTTGAAGCGTAACATCACTTTGCATTTGAGTAAAAGCATGGATTCATCTACATACAGGTAGCAATGTTAAGAGTAATACCTGAATCCCTGCTTTCTGGTGTTCCTTGATCCTGTATGCGACACATTCTAAAACCTTCTGGAAGACAGTCTGGACAGCATGGAGAACATTTGCTACTTCATCCACCTCGGTGCTTTGAGTCAAAGAAGCTTCAGTAATTTCTTTTAGTGCACACAATAACACTGGTGTACAAAAGCCACCTCTGGCTAGAGAAAGAGATAAATACCACAATATGAAAACTGAAATGAGACGTTCTTCAGATACTACATTAGAAAAAAACTCAGTTACATACCCCAAACAGCTATAGTTTCCTAGAAGATACATTTAGTTTCTCTGTACCTTCAGCTGAAGGTGTCATTTATTTCAATTGGTATTTAATTAAGTATAAATCCAGCGTTCCTCCAAAAAATTCTTGAAAGACATGGAATAAAATTGTATATTTTGTCAGGAACTGAGTTTTAATTCTCTCTCTCCTGTCAACGTAACTTTCCAAATGTAAGCCAAATTTAAATTGCAATACAATTTTGTCTCCTAGTACTGAAATGACTCCATTTTTATACAGATATATATACACACACATGAAATCAGTGTGCATAAATATTTATGTACATATACGACTGTGTGATACAGCAATTACGAAACTGGAATTTAACAGTAAGGAAAAATCATTAGTTATCAACAATGACATGATGCTGGACAGCTCCTCTGCTTGTTTTCAATTTGCTGAAAAGCTGTTGTTACTTCTCACCATATTAATGATATTAGCATCAACTGTAAACACTTTTTTTGAGAAAGAGATCCCATAATGCAAAAAAGGAACAGTTCTGTTAATATAATAAATGTCACCTAATTGTGTATGGAGATGCTGATGTTAGATGTAGATGCTATACACACTATACCTGTTTGTATAACCGAAAGTGCCATATCTAAAAAGTATGCTTGAAACTTGAGATTTCCAAGACCAACCATTATGACATCTTTGCAGACTGACAGATAGGCCTAGGAAAGAGATGCAGAAATAAATCAGAAAAAACGTGATTGTGAAAAGCAACAGTTCAGTAGTAGCAAAAGGTAATAAAAACATGAAATCAAAGGAATCATTTAATTATCTTTTTTTAACCAGCTACATTTTCATGAGTTGGGCCATTCAAAGACACAGATTGTGATTAAAGTTAGTCCAACTCTTTCCCTTGACCAAAACTGGAAGAGACCCACAGCTCAAAGGTTAAGTGATACATAAGGGAAATATAACAGAAGACAATTAAAAAATTACTTGAACACTGCGTAATCACACGCTTTGTCTGAAGGATGAATGGAGAGGGGCATAAGGGACACTGTCAGGAGACAGTAAGCATGTGGGATGATCTAAATCCCTTCCTCCATCCCTGGGAATTGGAGGTACACTGATAGCAGCATCACAGAATAAATAAAAGCCTGACTCCAGGGCTTGGTTATCCTGTATGACATGAAGAGGCATGCTGGAATGAGCCAACAAATCCTTCAGCAAATCAGTGGTCCAATGAAAGCAGCTCTCTAATGAATCCCTGCTTGTGACAACGAGTGCAAAATTCAGCAACAGACACAACAGAGAAGGGAAAGCGAAATGGGAAAGAATGGTATGGCACAGGGAAAGTGACAGACAAACATAGATGGAAAAAGATGGCACACCCTAGTCCCTTCTCATATACAGTATTAAAGAAGAAACTGTAATTATTGTATATTATATGGACGTCTTGAGAAAAACTAGGTCCACTCTTTTAGTACTAGCATTCTTAAACGTGTACACCAAACAATTCAAAAGCACAATAAATACTTCATCCTAATAAAAAACATTATACAGGAAGGTGAGAAGCAAAGAGGAGCTGCTTAACAAACATGTGGCTTATTACATAAGACTCGAGGCCAGGGTTCCCTTCTTAACTTTCAGACAAGTTGTATCAGCCTTTACACCTCAGTTTCCTTTCTGGAAATAATGATGAAATGTACTTTAGTATCTACTAATAAGGAGCATTATTATTGACTCATCAAGTAATATGTCAGATAGTTCTGCAGTTGATAACTACCTACGTTATTATTTATCAATAGTTTCATTTCTAATTTCTATTTAGACCTGGGAAATTGATCAAACAAATTCTAGAAATGCTGGTACATATTCTTTATTTTGTGTCTTGTCTTTCCCTAAGACCGAGTTCTACAACTGCAAACTTTTGAGAAATAGCCAGAAGAGTTGTAGTATGCATGCCAGTTATTCCATTCTGAAAAGAGACAATAGCTTATTAAACACACAATTAACCTGTCCCAAGAATGACTATAGTACTTACTTAACGTCTCTTTACAGCCTTCAAAAAGTCATTTGGCTGCAGCAGTGGGATTCCAAGTTACTAAAAAACTCACTTCCCCGCTCTTAAATTCTCAGGTAACTCCCACTCTCTCACTCTGCTGACTTCCATAGATACGTTTTCTGGTACTCAGCACCAGAATGAAGCATACTGAATTCCTCAGGGTATAATTCTACCTGTTTCTTTTGGGAAAGCAGGATGGAAAGGAAGGAAGGAAGCAAGCAAGTCAACATGATTCGATTTAAATCCTTTCTTTCACAACAACATCACCTTCCTGGACTTCGAAGTCATCCTCCATAGTGCACTAGACATTTTGGAGCACAACATTTGTAAGCCTGAAATTTACATATACCACTTATTTGGCTGGAGGCAGTTTGATGTATGTGAGAAGGGACATCTAACCTGGATAATTAATTCAGGAACATTACTCTGTTTTGAAATTCCATCCTCTCGATCAGTTGCTTGTATAAAAGGTAAAACGTGACTTTCTACCCAAGCCCCTGTCTCCTGCAGAAGTGACAGATAGTCTTTTCCTTCTTCAGAAAACTGGAAAACAAAGATAGAAGTTTATAAACCTTTCAATTCCAGTTCTTTTGGAATTTCCTTATACTGTCAGCTCTAACTCCTGCTTACACGGAAGGTATAAACATACCTTGTTTTGAAGATGAATACTCAACCTGCAGCACAGGCTGAAGGCTCTTAAGCCAGTTGCTTGATTGCAGCTACCAGAATTTGTATCAGTTGTTTTCAGAACTGAGCCAAGGATCTCCTGAAATATCAAAGTTTACATTTATATAAGTCAGAAAAACCTTTCCAAAAGTTTTGTTGTCTTTTTGTCAACACTTTTAAACAGAAGATTTCAAAATAAGACAAAAAAAGACAAAATCAAGAAGCATAATTTCAATTACTTTCATTTTGGAATGCCAGAACCGATTTTCAAACTATTCCTTACATGCACGTTCTGAAAGCCAGGTTCCTTAAAAATGCTCAACACTACATAAAAATTAGAGGCACCAAAAAGTGAAAGAGCAATTAAAATCTGCCACCTATAAACGATTCTGAACTAATATACTTCTAGTTTAGAATATTTGTCTGAAGTAGAAGGGGAAGAAGCTATAATGAAGGCCGATTATGTATTCTTGCAGAGCTTTAATTTGAGTAAGGCAATCAATAATACGATGCACTCTTTTATAAGCATTGCTTATGGTAAGGACAACACTACCTTTGCAGCACTGAGAGTCTTCAGAAGATGGTTCAGTTTCTTTTTAGGAGCAGAGAGCAGGCAACCACGATTAACAGGATGAGTCAATAAATATTCAATGTAATCAAGTGCTAATTCTGGCTTCGATTCATGTGTTACGTGGATACGAACTCTCCGTTCAGATGTTTTAACACTCTAAAGGAGAAGGAAGTACAAAATTAGTATGATACAGTTAGTACTTCACAATTTTTACAATTGATTCCAAAGAAGGAAAATATAGCATTAAAGAAGCTCCTCAAAAAAAAACCAAAAACAAAATAACCCAAAGAAACAAAGTATTTATGTAACCTAACACCACCTTGATGTACGCATACCTTTCTTGGGGTTAGCGTGTCTGATAACCAGTCACAGGCCAATTCCATCACATGCCCCACTTGCCCCCAGCGACACATGCAGTCTATCAGAGTAGAGTATTTGCTTTGGTCACCTCCACTGTCAATATTTCTGAGTTTGGAGATCACACCACAGCTTAGATTTAAAAAAAAAAAAAAAAAAAAAAAAAAAAAAACACACACAAGGAAAGGAGAAAGATGTGTTAACTTTACATTCGCTACTGTAAAAATTATTCAAAGATAATCAACCAATATAATACCAAAAAAGAGATACACCGGTGGCGCAAAGATATGTTTACACCACACAGATTTTATTAACTTAGTAAATTTATTTAGCAGATTACTTTATCCAAATATATCCAAATTCTCCAATTTATCAAAACGGGCATCTAATATGTCAGCTTGTGAAAAAATTAACAAAAACAGTAAATGAGTGTCATTCACATTTTGGATCTAAAAATAGTACCTGAAAGTAGGAATAGCAGCAGGGGGCATGAAGGATGCCAGAATAACCAATGGAGTCGTGCAGCGGTCATCCTATGAAAAAAAGTGCACTATAATGATGTACACATACAGACATCATGCAAAATTTAAGAGATAACTTAAAGTATGACTAAATTTTATCAATTTAAGCATTTCTTTCTTTTCAGTAGAAACGGAAGTAGAAAAAATCCATAACACATGGCTTACAATCTGCAAATAACTGATGTAACTTAGAAATGCACCAGAAGTTGTTACAACACATCAAAATACGAGGTGTAGAAACTAAACTGTGTGACAAACTGCTCACAAATAATAGATCTGTTGTCCATGCTTCATGAGTACAATTAAATGAAATTATTATTTATTTAAAACATCTGAAGAGCTGAAGTCTTTTGAAGATGATATTTAAAATAACATTAAAAAAACAATGCATGTAGATTTTCAGGAGATACCTTGCCTCAACCTGTAGTATCCTAGAAAATAAGCTCCTGATGACAGATCTTTTAGATGCAAGCTGCTTCCTCACTGTAAGAATATCAGAGTCAAGAGGCTGCTTGCTAAAGTTAGATGTCTTGTCTGCTCACCAGAACTTCAGAGGAGGGACATTACATCCCCTACCAAAAAAAGGTTTGGAATGTCTTTGACAAATCCAAATGTTTTCAGGGTAGAAGGAGAATTTGGTACATCTGTACTGCAGAATATTATGTAGAAATGAACAGCTTTTCACTCTCTGATTATCTAAAGCTGATCTGAATGTTGTTAAGTAGCCAGAATCAAAAGACTGTTAGAGAATAGAATCCAATTATCAGAAGACAATTACAAGAAAGTGACAAAGGAGCCTCAGCTGCTTCAGCTGTTCCAGCAGCTCCAGAGAAACTGGATCATAATAATAAGTGATGGCGGTGGAAGGGTCTGGAGGAAGCAAGTACAAAAACACGTGGGCTCTCATCTACAAGAAGACTATTTTGCAATGGCACATTTTCAGTGACTAATTTCCAAAAGTTTAAAAAATTTCAAAAACAGAAGAATAGAGTCCTATAAAAAGCAGTACAAGCAGAACAACTTATTACATGAGTATCTCGGTGCTAACAATTTAAATAATGATTCATCAGATTCTGGAACTGGAGGACGGCTTTTACTCACTGGTGCGATTTCTAGAAACTTGCTATTGTTTATAGCAACAAAACATACTTAATGTCATGAAAATAGATGAAACACAACAAATAACAACATTAGAAGAAAATACTAGAGCAGTGACAGGAAAATCTAAGTTTAAATTTAGGCTTTCTTTACCTTAAATGCTTTAAAATACTCAGGAAGTACAGAAGCAAATTTTCTGATGGTAAGATCTTTGGCATCTTCATTGTGATCTAGCGCTTTGTTAATACTTCTCCAGAGAATGACTGTAACCTCCAATAAACTTGCCATGGTGGCCACATCATTTATTGACAACACATCATTCAACACCTGAAATACAAACACAGATGGTATTACCTATTATATTCAAAAATACGAGTTTACTTTAAAATGAGGTTTCAAAAACACTGAAAATTCTTACATTCATTTCAAAGAGGGGTTGTGCTCATTGTAAAACATCAACTCCACGATTCATTCACAACCTACATAAAACCTGAGTCATCCTGCTACGTTATATTTTTTGAATACTTAATTGCAAAATCAAACAAACGTAATAAGGAGTGAAGTGAGAGAAATGTTCATTTTAAGTATGCTCCACGCGCCTTCTAGCTCGTTCTATGTACTGCATGAAATTTCTAGTATTTCAGGGCATGAAAATGCCACAGTAGTGGCTTTCCCCTTGCAACTCCACAGATGTCCAAACTCTTTTCTTCAGATTTCTGTCATACCATTAACTGTCTATATCTGAAATCTAGCACCACAGAAACACGGTACCAGAACTTATCATAAAGCAGTATTTCTTACGCTTAGGTTCTCCTTTTCACCTTCATCATCACCATCATCATCAAAACTCTCTTTCACTGCTTTCTGGATGCAGGCATTCAAGCAGCGTCGAATAGTTAGCATCAGTTTAGCTGCATTTAAATATAATAAGAATAAATTAGACGTTTACTATTTCTTAAGAGTGTCATTAGTAAATGCTTCTAAGTATAACACTAGGTAGCCATTCTGAAAAGCAGGCGACAGAACCAGAAATAGCTAGAAAAAAGCATACCACATTTCCTGATAAAAGAAAATGGAAAAAATGGACAAATGTTTTACATACTCAAATATGAAGAAGAAATAGCCAACATTATCAGCAGGTTCTATAACTTCATTGTTAAAAATGTCTATTGAAAGAAAAATAAATCAAAGCAGGATCAGAGGAAGCTCCTACAATTCCTACATCTGTCTGGCATAGCTATTGATTTAATGAACCAAACCCAGTAATATCTCTCTTCTAATGTGCATTCCAATTATTTGTAATAGGCAGTAGTCTAACCACTGCGCTCCCTAACGCGGAGCTCATCTTTAGATCAAAGTGACAGGGCAATGTTCGCTCTGCTGACAGCAGAGCTGGCTGAAAACACTAACACATGTTATTTCAGAAGTACCTTACTGATATAATACAGTCACTCAAGGAGCAACAGATTCTCAGTTTTGCCCAAGTCACTCCATGCTGCCTACTTTGTTTTATAGTATCAAAATTCACCTGAAACAAAACTTTTCCAGCCTCACTTGGTTCAACAGCACTTTCACAAAACGCAGCTATGCTCTCTACAGCACATAAACTTGTAACTGGAAGTCTTAAACTATCAGATTATCAGACAGAAATATTTTTCATTTTCTATAGAAGCTTGCACGTAAAAATCTCAAATCATTTCAGGAATCAGAACATTTTATTTCAACATTGCATGACAAATAATATTGATTTAGACAGTCTTAAGGTACAATGGAGGAGAAATGGAAAGAGAGACCAAATAACAATGCTGGCAATGAGTACAATACAGCATTGAAGAGCAAAAACAAAATAAAAAACTCACTACAAACGTTAGAGAAAAATTTTGGAAAGCAATGGTGTGATTTTGTTATTTCCCAAGACTCAGAATGTTTTGTACTTCACCTATGTTGGTGGGGGCAGTATTCTCATAAGCGTATTGATAGAACTTTCTGGCTGCTGCTGAATTCATCTGGATTAAGGTAACACAGCGCTCGCACCACACTTCCTCAGGCTGGTTAACGGGCAGGAAGGAGTTGAATAAGAGATTCACGATGCGCCGTGACACAGGCCGGGAATCAACTTCCAGGCGAGCCAGAAGGTGCTCCATGGGACAGATCTTCCAGAACTTGAAAAAGTGAGTAAAGATATTAAAGGAATTGAAATAAGTAAATGAAACACGTTTACAGTTCCCCACACATTAAGTCTCAACAAATATAAATAGCATTTAACAGATAAGCAGGTGCATTTTTGATTTTACAGGAATACCAGCATGCATTTGAAGTCCCATATTACTGTAACAATGCTACTTTACTGTCCTGATGTGCTTCTAAATCCCCTGATATCTCTGACAGACCACTAAAATTCTGGTTAGGACAATTCCAGCTCAACATATCTGCAGTGCTAAATGTAACAGCATATCAAGTATTATAAAGAAGAACTATCTACTCTACAAGGATATCACCACAAAATATATTTGTCATTATATGCCACGTTGCATATACTCACCACAGGACAAAACAGGACCAAACTACTTAGAAGTATTGTCATGCCCCATAGAAACCTGTACAGAACAAGACTCTTTCCAAAACCATCCCAAGTGGTCGGCCCATCCCATCATCAGAGTTCTAGCTTGTTTGGAAAGCAGTAATGGAAGGCTATGAAATTCAGAAAGGATTAACCTGATCTTTTGTTTAGAAGAGCTGAACTTTTTACCACACAAAAACAAAGCAGAGTGGATGGAAGTTTTCAATTATGCCTAAAAAAATAAACACTAGCTAAAAAAAAATCCTTAAGAATCCTCATTACCCTTGAGGTTGATAATTATCTTTTCCTCTGCCTTTTGTGGCGGTAAATTCAAAATAATTCAAGAAAGCCAAGAAGATGGTTTGCTTGAACGTTCCTACTAAATGACAAATAACTTTCAAACAAGAATTTCTTACACATTCAGCAGCAGCGTGGGTTTTCCTTTATGTGCTTTTAAAGGACTGTACATAAATATTAAACATTTATTTAGAGCACTGTTGCAATTGAATATGACAAAAAACCATACTTGTTTATATTTTGCTATACAGGAAACTATAGCAAAATAGTATTTTACTATAATAACAAAATCTGATTTTACTATTAGATAATGATATTAATGGATCAAATCATGACTGTAGATGTCAATCTTTTTGATCATATTTGAATCAGTGAATTGCCTTTCAAAAAACAAAGTGTGAAGGCTTAAAAATCAGCACGAGCACCGAATGCCTGTGAGGTTGCAGAGTGATGATGAAGGGGTATTTAAAATTACATAAGAAAACTGTAAAAATGACTTCTAATCAGATTAGGGGAATACGTGCTTGCTGAATACTTTAAGAATAGATAAGAACAAGAACATTATAGAAATCATGATTAAAATTTTTGAGACCGACGCTTTCAGAACAAGACTGTGATCAGTTGTTTCTGCTGATTCTGTGAATCAGGTGGAATATCCCCTACCAGCTAACACACAGGCACAGCCTGTGAAGTACAGCATCACAGAGATACTATTGGCATCTCATCTCCATGTTAGCAAAGTGACATGTAGCTTTACAACCTCCTGAAGAGGAAACTACAGGAAAAAAAGCTCTCTTTTAGAGTACTACCACTTATAACTATGAACACCTTCTCTGGTTATCTCAAATAATCTCAGCAAGAACCAATTGTCCAAATGAAGGTACAGGTGAAAATTCTTGCAAACATCTCTAGGACCCTGCTGGAGACTTCAGTGCTGACAGTCTAATAGTACCTTGTTCCTGCAGTGTTTGTCTCTCTTTCGTACTTTCTATGGGCTTGACCTATCAGGGGATTCAGGTATGTATCGTGGAAGTAAAAAACCTGCTGCTGCACTACTCAAATTCTTATCCTAAACCTGAGGCTGTATATCAAATGTTGGAAGCCCTCAAATCTGAAATGGCTTCCTATTTATCTTGTGTTCTGAGTGTATATGAAGCCAAAAAGCGCCAGGATGGTCTAGTCTCAATATAACATCCCTGAGTTGCTGTGCTCAAAGCTGGAAGGCATGCATTTGGCAAATAGGTAATCCTCTTGTTAGGGATAGATGAGTTCCTTGAGCACTGAAGCCTTAAAATCTGACCAACAAATCATTTATTCCAAGTTTAATTCTCCCATAAACAACAGAGATCTGTACGTGTTCTATGCAAATTCACTATATAAAGTCACAAGATAAGCATGTCATAGTAACTCGGCTCAGAAAAAGACAAAACCGTCACTGAAATAAAATATAAAATTTGAATTAGTAAACCATTAACAGCAGAAAGTGGAGAAAGAAGTCAAAGGAGCTGCAATGCCTAAGGCTGGCCAGTATTGCCTAAATAAGAATCCACAGCAGAACACAAAGTTTGTTTAAAATCACTATGAAAAGAAACCAAAATGTTGAAGTACGTACCCACAGAAGGCAAATAAAAATTATAAAAACAGGTAAACAAAAGTGAAAAAGCGGTTTACTAAAGATGTTAAGCTTTTTAGAAGGTGAAAGAGTCCTGACGAGCTAAGTTTGTCTGACTGCTCTGCCCTGGCATCGCCACCAGAGGGCAAGGAAGAGAGAAACATGAGAGAAACATGCTGAGAAAAAGATGTGTTGATTCCAACAACCACTGAGTGAAAAAAACCAAACCAGTAAGTACAGAGAAATTGATGGACCCACTGCATGCAGTAATTATCCCAAATGAGTTGAAAATTAAAAAAAAAAAAGTGAGGGAGAGCAGGACAAAAGCGTACTTGGCTCAATTAAAAAGCAAGCTTTCCATCATATTCTCCATGTCTATAAAATCCCTGCCACAGTAATATCCAGACACAGTATTATTTCCTATGATTACCTCATCTCCCTTCCCAACAATGGAAAGAGCACAAGTTCACCAAAACTAGTCATAATTAAATGCTTTAAACGTTTTGCTTTTTTTTCCCTTAAGGCTAACTGCAGGAGTCTCGAAGGTACACTTGTTTTTGAAATAAATGTCTTGATTTTTTACCTCCTGCCTGCCATCAAGTGTCACTTAACCCACCTTAGCTGCCTTAGTAGCCTTAATTTTCAGAAGCATATCTACAAAAGCCACTCGCACTTTCTCTGAATTGTCATGAAGGCTGTGTTTAACTGTTGGCAGGAGCTGCTCCAGTAACGGATGACTTAATTTGTTGTCCAAAGTTATTGGTAGACACTGCGAGAAAAAACAATTATAGTAATTACAAATATTTTTAGAGTAGATTTGCAAGAAAGATAGTAAAAAACTGTTGAACTAGACCACGACACTTCTAAGGTGGAATTAAGTACGGGCATGTATGCATGCTTTTCCTTTTTACATTCTTTAGTAAAAGTTGCTTTAAATTTCCAGTGCCCTGTATTCAGGGAACTCATTTCAGATGAATGAGTTTCAGACATGTGCTGAGGTCCCAGTCTTGCCTTCTCTCTGAGGCACAATGTAAAGAACTTTTTGTGGTAGCAATACCAGCTCCTCAATCTCTACTAGTTTCGGATTAAAAATTAGTCTCTTTTTTCTTGCCAAGTTACATGTAACTCAGCTCATTCTGCTTATTCCATACTGCTGTAGCAAAGCAAGGGAGAATTAACATGAAGATAACTCCAAATTTAAAGTGGATTGACACGCGTAGAGCATTTTAAGTGGAAACACAGCTTAAGGAGATTCTCTAGGGATGGGTTAAAACCAGTGATATAGAAATATACCAGAACTCATGTGCATACTGAGAATAACTTTTATTAGCTAAAATGACTAAATTATCAGGTCCAAACAATGCAGAAACTATATCAGAATAGAAATGCAAAGTGGCTGGGATTCACAAAGCCAAACAGTCACTATTCTAGCAGACAGTTTTTCTTTCCCGTTGTATTAATTTTCTAAGATGTGTGTAGATGTTTGGATGTACTAGGAACTTGACTGCCTAAGCCATTCTGCAGAATAATTCCTATTCTTGACTTGAAGCGGCCCAGAAACCTGGGCTTCAGGGAAAAACATAGAAATGACAATCACGATTTTACATTTAGAAGCAAGACTTACCTTAAAAACAGAGCATCGAACATCAGCAGATGTTACATCACACGCCAGCTCTTCAATTAGCTTTTTTAAAAGATCAGCAATAACTGCTGGAGGAATCATCTCCCAGTATTTGGATGTTATCTGACAGACTCCCAGTACCCCTGTAGAGCGGACAACTGGATGAGGATCTTCTAAGAGACTCTATAACAAAAGAACAACAAGGTGAACAGAAGCATTACTGCAAATCCACTGCTATTTGACAATAACCTACAGTCAACGAATATAATTCCATAATTATTATGGAAATTGTTATTCTGTGAGAACTACAGTATTAATGGTCTCTCAATGCATTTTATTATGGAATGAACAAGAAAAATTTAAATCAGGAGCAAAGTTAAGATAATACTGTCCAATTACTTTTTTAATGACTTCTGAAATAGTTGTGTTTTTTTTTTTTAAGATAAATTACATTAAGTTTTGCATCTGTGACTTAATTAAGAATATTTAGACTTCTATATACACGAGTTCTCATTGGCCACTGTTCATACATAATAATATAAAAACTTGAAATTCAGTTACCTGATGATTATGTTCATAAAAACAATACTGATGATTTCCAAACATTTTAGTGAAGAAAATACATCCAATCTCATTGATCTAGACTAATAAGTTTTTTTTCCAAGTTCTTATTTAAACTGTATTTCAATTTAGAAATATTAAGAATATAGTCCTAAACGTGGATGGTGGATGTTGGATGTGGTGGATGTTTACTAATTAAATGTAAAGCAATCTTCACCAGTCCTAAATAAGGATCAAGATCATTACTCATCCATGCAGCCCACGGGTGTCCAACCTTTCAGCCTGCCTGGGCTGCACTGAGTGAAGAGGAATTGTCTTGGGCTGCATATACATAGGTCTTTCCAAAAGTAATGCCTCCTATTTATTTCCATGGAAACTACAGATACAATGAACACAGCAACACTGCTTGATGGAGCAAATTCTCAGCAACAAAACAATATTTTTCAGTACAGTAAGCACCATTAGCTATGCATTTTCACCAGTGATGAACAAGAGGCTGCATGCCACGCTCGTCAAAACCTACACCAGCAGAAGAGACCCACTGGTGCTGTCACCACTGCTGAAACACACCACTGTGCTCACATCTACTGTTTGGTCTCCATCAGCACTCAGGAAGTGCCAATGAATGCCAATGGGCACAATTTTTTTTTTTCTTTTGCATGGAAGAACTCAATTCCACCTCTTTATTTCATACACACTTCCATGTTGGACACCGTTTAGTCAGACTGCCCATCTGTCACACAGCAACAAAATGTAATGGAATATTGGCAAGCAGGTTCAACTTCTACTGCCACAGCACCAATATCCACCGCTGATGTCATAGGCTGGCATAATAAAATAGGAGGCATTACTTTCGGAGCTGTCCTTGTAAAATGTTTACTATTGAGCAACAACGACACCAAAAAACTAGTGGGATATGCGACCTTGTTTTTGTGCAACTAATGCATCAGTCTGGTTCAATGGCGGTGGCTGTAATTCTTAGTGAGTTCTCAAGGTGCTCAGAGATTTTTTTAATGAAATTTGACCCTTCCTGTACTTCATCCTTGACAACAGCTGCTCACAAATGCGTACAATGCCAAAAGCAATGACATGAATAAGGTGTGACTGTGAAGCGAGGGATATTTTTCCCTGTTAAGAGAAATCTTACAGAAGTCTAGCAAAAAGACATGATCAAATACTTGAGTTGAATATCTGATTGCAACTCTATATCTTCCATTTGAAAATCTGCAAGTAATATATTTATGACAACTGCAAATGGATTTGCAAACATAAATTGATTTTTTCTTTTTTGGCAATCTTGAAACTTGTTCTCAAATTCCTGTATCAGAATGGAAGGCACAGCTGCATATTTTTTGCTGTTCTCAGGACCGTATTCAGCCAGTGTCTCGAAATGCATACAATCATTTGCCAGAACTTGAGTTAGCACTGCACCGCGCCCTTCCCGTGCCCTGGGTTCAGCCCAGACAGTGCCGGTCACACACCAATGTGTGGTCGTTCTGAGTGACGTGTGCATACCTGCCCACACAGTGAGGAAGAGCTGCAGCCAGGGAGCAGGCCACACTGTGAGCTGTGCTGGACCACATGCAGCCTGCACGCTGGACACGCCCGATACAGCTTTCAAAAGCATCTTTCATTCACAGCTCAGTTAATAGATAACACCAATTTTTTCCTTTTCAGATTGAAAAATGATGCAGTGTTGTCTGTTGTGGATGTGGCACAGAAAATTAAGTATTAGTCTATTTTTGAATTTTCTGCATCCCAGGCATGCACACTATCCTGAAATTCCAGTCATTTTAACTATATCAACAGCTTATTTTCAGTTAGCATTCAGCATTTTAGTTACATTAAAACTTACAAAAAGTTCTTCAAATTGCTTCTGAATTTCAATGTCCATCTCTTCAGTGCTAAAACTGGGGTCACGGATAGGAAAAGCATCAATAAACAAAAATGCTGCATTTGATCGAACTTCTGAGTTTCTTGCCTGTTACAATGAAGGAAAAAGTATTATTTCAGTAAGTAAGCACAGACTTAAAAGCATATCCTAGGAAATATTGCCCTCCCAAGACTTTTACCAAGTTACTATTTGTCATTACGTAAAAAGGAGATATAAGTTTTTAAATATACCATAGAAATTATAGTAACATGATTTTTTTGCACCTTACATTTCTGCCCCTTCTGTAACACCTGAGTTGTCAGAACAATAAGCTCTCAAAATGTTAATGATCCCGAAGAGTCGTAGTCTGAGCCCTTCTTTCTGCAATGCTGAATAAGTTATAAGCAGTTGGGATTTCTCTTGGTCACCTGACATGCATACTTGGGCATGAATCCTTAAATCTCCTCAACAAAATACAAGAATCTTGAATTCAAGCAAAGCTCTTACTGTTAAGTTTATACAGATGGGCAATTTAATTGAAAAGCTGAAGCTTATTTCTTCAAGAAAACAGCGTTTAGAAACTAAGTACCAGAAAGACTAGAGTATAACATCCAACATGAACATATTCAGTTCTGCATCTATGCATGCAAGTAATAGGATCACACTCTGAGCTCCCACCAGCTAATCATAAGCCTAAGATAAACCTCCTAACTCTGACATTTTATCATTTGTAACCATTTTCAGTGTGTTACTCTATATATTTTGATGACTGTAGAGCTCCAAATGCAAAGAAAAATGATTTTTCATTTATACATTTCAGTGTATATTTAGGCAATCAGTGAAAAATGATTGGCCCCTGTAGGCTCATAAAGGACAGAAAATACAGAGCAGTCAATAAAATAAAGAAATGATGAGATTCAAGGTATCTCAGGAAGAAACCTGAAATACAGTCAGCAGAAAATATTTTATTTGTCAAAGAAATCAGTCCTTGATAAGTGCCTGTGCTCACTTCTCTTTGAAGGAAGAGGGAAGGAAAAATTTTGTTCAGATTTTGGGTCCCATTAAAAAAAATATAAGAAAAACATACGTAAAGAGTTGAATGAAACACGCAATGTAGGCTTACTTAAGAGCAAGATTAAGAGACAATTATGGGGACCTCCTGACCACATTCATCTGATTTTATTCTGTTGTCATGAAATACTCAGATTAAAGGCAGGGAAAAGAAGAAACTGTATAACCATGTAATATTTACAACTAAAGAGATTAAAGGCAAATAAAAACAAAAAAAGCACACAAAATAAATGAACTACAATTACTTAATGTGTAATTTACTTTGTATTTCTCTTCTGAATTGAACCTCATGGGAGACAAGGGCTCAGCATCTCATCTCCAGGTTGGAAAAACAAAACAACAACAAAACCAACAAATTCTTCAAGCCAACATAAGTAATAAAAATACTACGTTTAATACCATGAGAGTAAGTAAAGCCCATGTATACATTCTTTAGAACTTAGGACTGAAGAATGTTTTACCCCCCAGTCACCAAGAGGAGCTTTCAGTTACTTGATTTAAAAAAAAAAAAGTTCATTTTTCTTTACCTTTATGCTGGTAATACTTAAGGAACTGTTAAAAAAGTCTTAAGATAGACAGATAGACAGTTCTTAAGACAGACAGATGGATCCACTTTTTGGTTATACAATAACCAATCACGGCACAACTGTTCTGCTCCCTTGCACACAACGCTTACTTTTCATAATAAGACATGAACAGAGAAGAAGTTGCACAACATTATAAAACCTTAAGGTTGCACAAACATTTATAAAACTCATGTAAGTAAAAGCCGCAAAGGAAGCTTGTGTTACCTAATATCGGCAAAAGTATCAATTTAAGAAGAAACAGAGCTATGTAATATAAACAACCATTTTAGAAAGAAAATCAAGCAGTTTCAACATGACCAATTCTAGAATACCTTGTATTCTTACAACCGAAGTAGTTCTCCTTTTTGCATGAAGGAAGGATAAAAGGGCTTTTTTATGAGTTCTCTTCCTTTTACACAACCAGGAACAAGATTTGTTCCTCACTGTATTAAATTAGGGTTTTGTACAGCGATTAAAATAGGAGCAAACAGGTTATCTAAAATGAAACTGTCATTTCAAGGTTGGGAGAGGAATCCCCATCAGTAGAAACGATTGTAACCTTCCCTTTTAAGTTCTGTATCTTAAAGTATTAGTGATTCCAAGTCTCAGCAATAGTCCCCTTAAAAATGGCAAATACTTCAGCAGTACTGTACAGAAAAGAAAAATGAACTATACAAAAGCAAGATAGCTGCCTAACCAAAAATAAACTGCCCACGTTTGATGTTCAGTCACGTATTTCCTTTCACCTATCACAAACATGGTGTTGAATCATCTGGAATGGAGAATCTTTCCTTGCACTGAGTCATGGAACGATTCATATAATTGCTGCATTCAACTTCTTACGATCCTCCCTGCACCTTTCCAAAGTCTGTGCTCACAATAGTTAAATTAAGTTGCTGTATTAAAGCAAGTTCTCCATGACCTACTTGATGCACCCATTCACTTTTAAGCTGAGAGTGTTTAACTCCACATGTAGAAGTTATCAAAGTAAAAAACAATGGAAAAATAATGAACAAGAAATAAACCAGAAAAACAGAAGGGATCAAAAAAACATTGTCCTAATGACGGAGCCATAAGCGATGTGAAAATTATGAATATATATATGTAGAATAAGATGCTTGTAAGTATATTATGAAAAACAAAACACGTGGGAGGGAGCCATAACTTAAAAGCTGGAGAAAGATGGCACTACATTCTGGAAAGGACAGTTACCTTCAGTGCTCTCCAGAGGATCGGTTTATACAATCGATAGAGCATTTCTTCAACTCCTTGACGAACTTTACTTTGTTTATGAAAATAACTCAGCATCTGGCAAATCAAACAACAAAAAAGTGTTTTGTACACTTTATGCACATTCAAGAAAGATGGGGTGTTGGGGGCGTTAGAAGTATTCGTAAGGGAGGTTTGTACCTGTTGCTTTTTTTGTTTAGTTGTGGTTTTGTTGTTGTTTTTAAACCTACTGTTCTTTCAATAAAGTAGCCCAAACATTGCTCAAGTGAATACCTGGTTTTAGTTACTCTCCTATTTGTTACAGAAACTTCTGCAATCTATAGGATCATTTTAAGTTAAATTCTTGAACACTGAAAAAGAATCAGCCATCATGAGCAAATTTATTCCAAGATCCTTCCACACCTTCTCAATTCAAAAGGGATTTATTTATGTCAGTCCTCTTTTAAGATCATAAGCTTCTCTGTTTCTCAATGAAATGAAATTAATGTCTGTCAAAATCCTATTCCATCAAAATTCTAAGCTTGAACCTTGTAAAACCTTTGTGTCTAATAGCATACATTCCTAACACAGGTTTTGGTATAACTTTGTACTTAATGTTCTCAGAAAAATATGAAAAGTATATTAAAAAAATGAAAAACTCTTTTAAGTGCATGAATGTTAAGACAATCAATTCTGTGTTAAAATGACTATTTAGCTGAAATACATGGATCCGGGGGACAACAGAATCTGACAGACAGGATAAACATACTGGTACATTAAGCTATATATATTGCACGTAGTGTACCTTCTAGCTTGTACATATTTGGAAGAAAGCATGGGAAGTGAAAAGGCTAGATCAGATATGAGTGTCCTGTCTTAAAAAGCTTCGCATTCAACTTCAAAATGTTTTGCTCGTGAATAAAAGCCATAGGTCACTGGAATCTGTACCCAAATCAAGGATTGTCCCTATATACATATACAAAATCAATATATAGCATCTCTCTCTCTCTGTATGTATATATCTTTTGTTATATAAGTTTTATATATACAAAAAGCAAACAAACTTCATTCCAGACCCACCTACTAATTTTGGTTTAAGGAGCTTATGACACTTTTTCACTGTGATCAACTATGAAAAGGTCAAATCTCTAGGTGAAGGAAAGCATAGATAACAGACATCAAAGACTATTTCTGGCACCCTGCTCAAGAGTAGAAAAATAAGGAAACTTCTACAGACAAGAGAAATTTGATGCCAAACTATACGCAAATTCCTCCTAAAATTCATTCTAATAATTTGTCTTTCAGAATATCAGAGTATATTTTATTTTTTAAATAAGTGAACTCAGTCACAAGCAAAGCAGCACACAGCTGCTCACCGACTCCTCTTTGGTGGAATGACAAAAAACTGGGAGAGCAAAAGCAAGAAAACTTGTGGGTCTAGGTAAGAATGGTGTAATAACTGAAGGAAAGAGGAATAAAAAAAATAAAAAAGCAATTATTCAGAGGCAATCACCCACCACTTCCCACAAGCAGAACAATGCTCAGTCAGTCTCTGAGCAATGGTTACCTCCTCAAAATCCCTCTTTCCTCAGCTTTTACTGCTGAGCATGGCATTATTGGGCAAGTAATACCTCTCTGTTCAATTTTAGTCAGCTGAGCAACTTCTTGCTCATCCCAGCCTACTTGCTATGAAGGTAGAGTAGGAAAAAGGATAGCCTTAACATTGTGCTCGTACTGCTCAGCAAAATCTAAAACACTGCTCTGTATTTATTGTTTTAGTCTACAAAACCAAAACCCAACAAAATATGGCCTGCTAGGAACAAAACTAATTCTATCCCAGCCAGACTCAGTACAGTATTTTAGGAGGAAACGGAAAATTGCCACTTTATATAAGCCAGTTTAGTTTGATGCTACCAGTTCACGTCATGACACAAACTTACCTCTCTAACTTTAGAATAAACAGAAGAGCTTCTGGGAAGATGAATTCCATGGTGCATGAAATCCTGAATACAACCGTGTTCAAGTATCTACAGTAAAAACACATAGATATGCTACTGTTAACACACAAGAAAACAATAATAAGTACAGGGGGCCGTCCAGCAACATTTTTATCTAAAACAAACAATTGAAAAGTCTTAGAAATTATCTTGTACTCAGTTTCTGCTTGGCTCAGAGTTCTCCATGCTATGATTCTATCAGCATAAACTGATTTTCAAGATTTCAGCATACACAGTTCACCCATTTCTGAGAGTCAAGTTTTGAATTCCAAGGTATCTCCATGTGAGTCCACAGCTGGTGGGACTGACTGCACCCTCAGCAAGTTTGCAGATGACACCAAGCTGAGTGGTGCAGATGATACAACAGAAGGAAGGGGTGGCATCCAGAGGAACCTTTAGGGCTCAAGAGGTGAGCCCACACAAACATCATATAGTTCAAGAAGGCAAAGTGCAAGGTTATGCAACTGGGTTGGGGCAATCCTAAATGTCAGTACAGGCCGGGGGATGAGTGGATTGAGAGCAGGAGAGCAGAGATGGACTTGGGGGTGTTGGCCCAGAAAACAAATCATATCCTGGGCTGCATGAAAAGAAGTGTGGCCAGCAGGTTGAGGGAGGCAATTCTCTCTCTTTGCTCAGCCCTTATGAGACTCCACATAGAGCACTGCATTCAGCTGTGGGGCCTCCAGCATAAGAAAGATGTGGAGCTGTTAGCTGGCCTAGAGGAGGGCTGGAGCACCTCTGCTGACAGGCTTAGGGAGCTAGAGTTATATAGCTTAGGGAGAAGGCTCTCAAGTTCAACTCCTAAATCTGCACAGGAGTACCTGAAAATTAAACCATATGTCTAAGAGTGTTGCCCAAACACTTCCTGAACTCCAACAGCTTGGAGCTGTGACCACCACGCTGGAGAGACCATTTCAGGCCTCGACCAGCCCCTAGTGAAGAATGTTTTCCTCACACACAGTCTGACCCACACCATTGCAGCTCCATGCCATTCCCTTGGGCCCTGTAAATCACCAGAGAGCAGAGATCAGCACCTGCCCCTCTGCTCCCTGTGAGAAGCTGTAGGCCACCATGAGGCATCCCCTCAGTCTCCTCTTCTGAGCTGAACAAACCTAGGGATGTTCATCATATGCCTTCCCCTCTATGACTTTAACCATCTTTGTTGCCCTCCTTTGGATGCACTCTAATAGAGTTATGTCCTTCTTATACTGTGGTGCCCCAAACTGCACACAGTGCTTGAAGTGTGATCACACAGCAGACAATCCCTTCCCTCACCAGGTGGCGGTGCTGGGCCTGGTGTACCCAGAGTATAGCAGCCAGAAGGGCCAGCAAGGGCTCACTGCTGACTCAGAGTCAACTCACTGTCAAAAAAACCATCCAGATTCCTTTCCATGGAACTGCTGTCCAGCTTTTCACCCACCAATCCAGGGTATATCTAGGATTACTCAATCACAAGTGCAGAATTTGGCATGTGATCTTGTTAAATTTCTTATGCTGGTTACCCCGCCGTCTAATCTGTCAAGATCTAACAAGTCCTCCATATCCTCTGAGTCCACAGCTCCTCCTACTTTAGCATCATCCACAAACTTACTTAGCATGCAGTTCAATCCTGCATCCAGATCATTCATAAAAACATTAATGAGAACTGGCCCTAAAATGAGAACACTGAAGACAATTGGGGAGCCCCATTCACCATAATCTTCAGAGCCTGTATCTGAAATTTGGCTGGGACTTTGCTGTGATGCTGTAATTATGGTTTTGACCATCTCCATAGAAATCCACAAAACCTTGATAAATGTTTAAGCTATCAAATATATAGATCTGCACATACTGAGTAAACGTTTCAGTAATTCAGGCATTACCATATTTACAAAAAAACATTGTGTACATACATAGTTGTGCAAAGAATTATTTCAGCAGCAGAATTAGAGGTGCTTAATAGCAACCAAGCTGATCAAAGTGGCTAAAACATTAGTAGCACAGCTTGCTCTTACTCCTTGGCACTGCTGAAGAGGCCCTTTGCTTAGGGAAAGGATTCCTTAACGTTTGCCTAGGAACCCTTCTTAGGATGAAAATTCACATAATCCCCCCCCCCCCATCTTAAAATTCAGAGCTATCCAAATAAAATTTCAAGCATAGTAATACCTCTAAAGTTTCTCCTGACACCTTCTTCCATGCTCTGAAATAAACTTCTGAAATGTATTCCATCAAGGATCTGCAATAACACATGGGAAATGCTATCAAGCAAGCATCCTATGCACAACTCATAAAAATAATCACATGAAGTTTTTGTGAATTACCATGATTAGTCTTAATTCTGTGTACCAATGCTATTTTTAGATGAAGCAAATATCTCGGAAGATTACACCAACAATTACAGAAAAAACAAAGCTAACTTAGCTAATGAACCCAAGCACTCTTAAAAAAAAAAACAAAACACAACACAGAAAATATCTCTTACCAGTAGGAAAGTCAAAACAGTAGCACAGATATTTTATAATTTCTCTTAACAAATGCCTTAAACTGTTTATAAATATATATACGTATACACTGTTGTAACTGAAAGCATTGGAAAGCCTCTGATTTTAATATGAAGAATAATCTATATAACACTTCCCTGAATAATCAAAGGAAAAGAAAAATCATGTTCTTTATCCATCAATCCAGTTCTCAAGCTATGACCCTGCAAGTTATTTGTTATCAAGATGTCTCTGTAGAATCTTACTGTATTAAATCAGAGATTGTCCACAAGAAAAATAAAAAGACTTCACAGTAGTAGAAAAAGACCTGCAATTCTCTAACACAAACACTGCAAGTAATGCACTACAGTTTAAATGAAAATCACTTGCTTTAGTTAATTCTAAAAAAGCACTTCATTACATCTACAATTGTTGCTTCACACATAAGTGTATATACAATTAAATGAAGATGCTGAAACAATATGGTACTTATGCTCAACGGATTTGATCTGGATTCTGATATATTTTATCAACTTAATAGGTATTTCAGTTTGAGACAAAGTCTTAGCCAAGCCTCTAATGATCATTAAGAAGTGTAACTGTTATGCATACCTTGGAAAAAACTGCAGTTGGTTTTTAACAGTTCCATGTATCATTTTAATGAAGTTGACATTCCAGCTGAACAAAAAGCTCAAGATTCTTCTTCCCTGTTGGCAGAGGAGAAAGGGAGGTGTACGGGAATTGCTAGGTCATGGCCTGAACCAATGACTGAGCAGCAGGTGAGAAGGCGTGGCTAACCCAGGGAACTCAGGTGCAAACAATGCACCTGAGTGACCATGGGTCCACCCCTCCTCATCCTCTTTTAAGGGTTTCACACCAAGGGTTTTCAGAGCTCTGTCAAGCGCAGCATTATTCTGAGATGGTGCTGTAAAGATGGTAAAGGTACAGATAAAAGAGCGTGACAATTCTTCAGCATTAGGTACGTTTTTGAACAAAGCCACAGAGAACAGCTGAGGAAGATAAGTGTTCTGATTAGCAAGGACAATTCCTTTCATACTGTCTCACAATAGGTACTAGTGCAAGTGTCCGGGAGCTGTTTTAATTCATGAAAGCAGATGAAAACTTTTTTCCATTAGCAAGTTACAAGTGGTGATGACAAGTCTAATGAGCAACAAAACTTTAGCAAGAGAAGGGAGTGGAAGGCTGTGGAGAGAGGAGGAACTCTTCTAGACTGAGGAAGATCTGCCCTTGGAATTAGAACCTCGGACGGTATCTGCACAAGTAGCCTAGGTCTGTGTCATCATATAGTGAGTGTATCCAGCTTCTTGAGACTCTGAAGAGTCTGATGCTATGCAATGGTGAGTGAGCCAGCTGCAAAGTTCCTTTTTACTTTTCTAGCAAAAACAAATCAGGAAAACTCATAAGGAGGTGCAATAATAAAGGACCAGTTGTCAATGAGGGATGCTTCTACCAAGAAAGAAAAACACTGGATTATAAAATAAAATTGTAAAAAAGCCACTTATCTCCACCTTTGGTGGTCTGATACCTAATACCAGCAGTGCACTCTCCCATCAAGATCCTTGAAAAACTGAAAGGTCAAGGGAATCACAACTTACAGCTCCTACCTCAACAATGCAAAGTTGAGGCCGTACTCAAAATGTTTCCATCTTCTGCAAACTTAGCAGAAAAGACAGATGAAGAGAAGGCACAAAGTAGCTTTCTATCCTGTGAAGTGAGGAAGGCATCCAACAGAAGTCTGTATTCAGTTTAGTTCAACAATTCCTTCTTCCTTCAGTTTGAGCAGATTGACCATGATCATGAGAATGACAGCAAATCCCTTTAATTTAATCTGCTGCCTGTGGTCAATGGATCTGAAACAATTCTCACTATCAATATCCTCAGCAACCTGGTGACAAGTGAATAAGGTTATGAACTTGCTCTCCACCATACTGGTGCAGACGTAATACACTGTGATGTCAGATGTATACATACACACAAAGTTAGCAAGAAAAGATGAGAAAGCAGACCTACTTCTAAGGGCTCTCCAGGTGACTGGAAGCCCACTAGAACATTTTCATAAATCACACAAAGATAAATTCAGAGGAACACTCCAGTAACACTCCAGTCTAAAAATAAACCTGCAAGAAGTATTACTGAGTTGAACAGTGCAGTCTGGGAAGGCAGAAAAACTGAACTGCAGGGATTCTGTACTGCAGCATAAATGCACAATTCTGTATCAATCTAGTCTGATCCAAAATCAAGTTAACACAGTTTCCGACCCTCCCCTTCTCTTCATCTTTGCATATGATGAACCACTCAAAGCAGCCTGACATTCTTACTAGGAAAAAAAAAATAGATCAGTTACCTCCTAGAATGAACTCACGACACAGCTGTATGAGCACTCATGCTGAGGAGGGGAAAAAATGAAAGGAAAGTCTGTGAATGGCTGCAGCATCCCTGACAGTATGTTAGACCTTATCAGTCAAAAGGCTTAATGCATAACTGTTAAAAATAACCAGAGCTCTCTCACAGAAAAGCAGGGCAGGACAAAAGTTTGCTTACCTCTTCTTTTTTGATGTGCTTTACACTCATAAAACACTGAAGTAACAGGTCTTTGACTTCATTACTGTCCTCTGAATCATAATCAAAACAAAGTAACGTCTGATGTAGATTCCATAGACGAACGATGTCTGCACCCTGACAGAAAAAAAAAGCCCACATTGCAGTGATCTAGGTACACTTTTAATGTGAAGAGTCATTTAAGGGATTTTAGATAATGAAACTGAAACACATTGTTACAAATAGAAAGTTTTCAGATTGCAAAATTATGAACGTTAATCAACTTTCACTCCTACCACTGGGAAAAGATTACAAAAATATTTTTGACTGTGGAAATACTGACTCCCAGCAACTGAAGAAATGCTTTCTGCACAGAAAGCTTGTACTTTACACAGGATAGATTAAAATGGTATTATTCCACTTCTTCACTTCTCAAACTTTAAACGATGAAAGCAGTTAACAGGGAAAAATAAAAGGATAGAACACGTAAGGGAAATATTTATTGGGTTAGTGCAAGATTATGTCACATTGCTCTAAGTAGCTGTCACTTGAAAACAAAAAAAATTCTATTCACCAATAGATAATTAAGCAAGAGAAATTATTTCTAGATACAGAGGAACAGAAAATGAAGTTTCCCACTTAAGAATTCTCTATGAGTTGCTGAGAATAGCTCTTAAAACCTGAATTAACTCAAAGAGCTAACTGCTACTTAAACCTTTGCCACTGGGCTTTACAGACGAGCAGAGGAGAAAATAAAGGTTGTAAAACAAACTGTTCTCTGGTGAAACTGCTGCCAAAAGTCTTTAAAGTTGATTCCAGAGAAGGCAGCATTTTGATATGTTCTTTATAGCAACACCACCAAAACCACAATTTGTAACCAACATGTATAGTACTGTTCATTAATGGAGAAGCACTAGGACAGAGAAAACAAATTAACATAAAAAAAGCATACTTGGGAGAGAGTATCCTTTTTGGAATATTCTCTACTAATTTAAAACTCAATATAGCTTCAGCATACCGTAGCAGCTTTACTCAGACTTTTCCTTAGCAGTAAAATAAATACTGTTTTCCCTAGCTGCTCCTTTCCTTCCAGTCCTTTCTCCCACCACATTTCACATACACGCTGGATGGCACCCCGTAGGATATTTTCAGATTCAGGTAATGCAGGAACAATACCTACAACAGGAATAAAGTATTTACTGCAGTGATGTTAGTCACGTAAAACATTCTTCCGTTACCACGCTAAGTCTATCTCACGATATCTACCGGCTCCTGCCATATTTACATGTCTTAATAACATATTTTTACTGTGGATATTTAGGCAGCTTTGCTAATTCTAAGGTTTTGGCCAAGTTTTTCTATCAGGAGCAACGCTATCTTCAGTTTTTACTTATTCTGTGGCTTACAGTATTTTTATGGCAAGCCACCTGTCCTTGGGTGAACAGGTGTGGGGAAAGAAAACTATTTAAGTTCCAAGCTTTAGATTGTGTAACTGATGTTCAAGTAAGTACTCCCTTAATTTTATCTCTAAAAGAACTTGCATCAGTACCAACTTTTGTCCTTTTTTTTTTTTTTTTCCATAAGGCACTCAGGTCAAACAAAAAGCTTGGTATTGCCATCTGCTAAAAACCAGTGTAATGATGTATGGTAAAACAGACAAGTACGCACCATTTAATATAAAGGCACATTCTAGAAGAGCTTTGTAGTTCACTGTTTCATCCACTACGGGTATGGAAGCTGTAACTACAGCTGTCACTCCTTGGATCACAGCTACAGTTTGTTTCTGAAAGAAAGCAATGTTAAGGAAATGATTCTGCAATCTGTTTTACTGTCAGAAGACAGTTATGACAAGGTTATTCAGCCCAGGGAGAAGGCTGTGGGGAGACCTCACTGCAGCCTTCCAGTACTTAAAGCAAGCTTATATTTAGGAGGGAGACTGACTTTTTACATGGCCAAATAGTGATGGACAAGAGGGAATGATTTTAAACTAGAAGATGGGGGATTTAGCTTAGATGTTAGGACTAATTTTATTACACAGAGGGTGGCACAGCATTGGAACAGGTTGCCCAGTGATACTGTGGATGTCCTACCCCTGCAGGTGTTCAGGGTCAGGTTGGATGGGGCCCTGGGCAGCCTGAGCTGCCAATGACAGGAGGCTGGAACTGGATGATCTCTAAGGTTGCTTCCAACTCAAGCCGTGCTATGATTTTATGAAATAAACTTAGCAACAGAGAGCAAAGGCAAACGGCTATTAGACAGCTATTTTGAACAGAATACACCAGCACCCAAAATCTATCAAGCTGCATGAGGAAAATGCAGTTTTTGAAGCACATCCTTTTCAAAAAGTTTTTTTCCAAAAAGCCTTCAGCTCCAGCTGGTAGATAACTTGCTGACTGTACGTATGTATCCACTCCTCCATAAAAAAATTCATCTGAACAAATCCAATTAGACAGACACGCATTCTGGAGCTAGAAAGATCCAATTTAGCAGGGTGTTCTGTAAATGAAAAAAATCTGTTGACTGATTTGATTTGGTGACTTTAGATGCAGCTGCATGAGTCTACAGGCCTCTGCACATATGATGGACTTTCTACAAGTCCCTAGGGCTCCCTAATGATTTCCACACTGGACTTCTTTTTTCCCCAAAATTAAATAAACCTTTCCCCCAGTATTCTAGAGAGTTCATGGACTGCAGCACAGAAGCAGTATATGAGGGTCTGAGTTAAGAAAATAGTGTGTACGCTAAATATAAATTTGGGAAGGGGCACTGAAATCTAATTTTAAAAATCTTCATTCAGGAAACTGATATATTAAAACAGGTAGTGAATTTCTTATGGTATATGTCAGATGTTTAAGGTACATCTGAGAGCAGCATTTACTGAAACAAGACATAAAAAAACCCCCACAAGCTGTGACAAAACTAAGTTCCATCTTTCAGAATTAAATTATCAGCAGATATATTATTTTGTAGTATAGTGAAATGATGACTTCTGCTTAATCCACGCATAATAGTTAAGAGGTTGGTTAAATAAATATAATATTGTATATATATAAATATTTTAAGTAGAAGATGTTTGGAGATGATCTTGTTTGACGACCCTTGCATACTTAAGAGTTGCCATGAAAATATTCCATTTTATTCCCCAGGTGAATATTAAATGTTATTTATTTCACATGATTTTTTACCATTTCTGGAGCTCTCTCAACTTCCATGGCATCGTTACTTTCAGCATCTTCTGCCCTTTGCCATGTTTCCACAGGTTTCTCCATCAAGGTCCCTTTCAATAGGTGTGTCAGCCTCTCCCATAGTACTTCTTTTTGTTTTCTAGACAATTCTTGAAGTAATTCATTCAAATTGAAAGGATCAAATGTATTTTTCTGTAGTCAGAAGATAACACACAATTCCACATCAGTGTTAAGATACGTTTTTCACTTTTTTCCTCCTAAAGTTAACCTTTTTCTTGACATAAAGGATTACTTTCCATTCCTTTGCAATTACAGATAAAATACCTTCTATAAGTTTTATTTCTTTACAAATAGCATGAGAAATTCCTGCTGGTACCCTTTATTGTTAAAAAGGGTGGTTTTTAAAATGGATAACATTTAAAGTGGATAACAACACTACTAAGCATAAACGATGTTCCTGTAACATCAAATCGTCTCTTATGTTCCAGATACCACTTTCCTAATGGAGACAATTCCACATCCCCACCTAAGAAGCATGGCATTAAATTCCCTGATCATACCTTTACTGTGTTAAATACAAACTGATGATGGCTGATGATGGCAGCGGTCACCACAACACTTTTCTTTAGCCTTTTATATCCAGTCTGGGGAGGGAAGGCATTTCTGCTGAGCTACAGGACTCTTCAGACAGAGCCTCCTCTATCATACGTATAATTTCTAGCAACATCTTCAAATGCATTTTCAGTTGTAATTGTGTGTATGAACGATCATTCTTAACTTGTCACCTATGACTGAAACTAGAGTTCCAAGAGGAAAGGCAGCACAATCTACCAGTGTTGCCATAGTGGAACCATTTAAATACATAAAGGATCTGCTTTGATTTATAAAGAATATCCATTTTACTAGGAGTTGGTCTGAACTATTTGATCAGAAGAATTACCTCAGATACAAAGAGCCTGTTAGCATCATTGAAGGTAGGCAACCTGCTAGGGAGGGGAACACGCAGAGAAGACAAGAAGGAAAAACAAACCAGAAGAAACACAGCCACAGCCAAAAGGAAGTACTGGCAATCTCTGAAATGTAATTAGTAGTATTAAAGTGAATGCTTATAGGATTAAGAACACATTGAAGGAAAAAGGGAAAATTTCCATGATCTTGAAATAAAAATATTTTCAGTTTGCAGATGCATTAAAAAATAAGGCTTGGGAAAAAAAAAAAAAGTTGAAGGTAAAATAGTGAAAGAAGCAGCAGTAAGTATTAGAAGGCTCCCAGAGGCTAGGAGAAGAAAGATCCTGTTACATATTTATGGCAGTATTTCTATTCTGTTCTACAGCTGGAAACAAATACAATAAAGCAAAGGCCGCGCAGGGAGTTCTGCAGCCCTCTACTTCAAACAAACCCAGAAGACAGGATATTAAGATTGCAGTGTTTTGAACAAAAAGAACAGACTCATAATAAGACTAGAGCTTTCTGATCTTTCTCTGGGATGATATGATAGAATTATTCCGAAATCTATGAGGGAGAAGGATGCCACTGAATGATAGTCATATCTGTGATTCATATTCTCCTCTCTAAGAAGTGTGTTTTCTTGAATCAGAACGGGATTTAGTGGAAAAATTTAACAGTGCCTGATAATGACAATGATAAATAATACAGAAATGTAATCTTTTGAAAACAAAGAAAAGTGAAAAGCCCAAGGCAAATCACAAAGAGAGAGCAGCAAAACCCTGGAAATTTAGAACTGAATGAAACAAAGCAAGAAGGGAGAAAGAAAATTAAAGCAGGAGAAGGGGAAGAAACAAGTAGTAATGCTAAGACCAAAACATAACATTTAAAAAGATAAGTTCTAAAGCTTTCCCTTCCTTTTCACACGCTTCTAAAAGACAGCGTATACTACCACAGCCTCCACAGAAAAACAATCAGGAATTATCCAAGGAAGAGCCTAAAATAAGAATCCTCATCCTAAGATATGATGTGCTCAAACACCTTTGGACACTGAAGGTTTGGGGAAAAAAAAAAATTCTAACTCAAGTCTCTTTGAGAATCAAAAAGTAACCTGGGCAGTGGTGTTCCCTTATGCTATGAAATCACGAAGGCAACTTCAACCAATATCCTCATTGCAGCTGGGGATACAGAGGTTCCAGAAATAACGATGACAGTTAGACTGATGGGAGCGGAACTGTAGTCTAGAAACAAAAAGGATGTGGACCAGTAAACTGTAGCAACTGGAGGAGCCTGGTATTTCTGTAAATACCAAAGGGAAAGTTCTCCTATGGCAAAGACACAAGCAGTAATGGCAGCTGAAAATTTTTGCAAGATAACTCTTGTGAATTGTGATGAAAAATAAAAGAATGAAAAATCAATTTTTTAAACCTAAGTAGACCAGGATACATTAAGATAGATTAGTGGGTGAAGATGGGAGAAAGAACATAACTAAAGTTATTAGAAAGGAAATCTTGGAAGTACCGTACCTTGCCCTAAATAAAAGTTTCATATTAATTTGTTTGAATTTGGGAAAAAATAGGAAGAAGATTTCAAGGGATGACAATGTTAATAATACTATTGCCTATAATTACACATGTAAGTGCAAAACTAGGAAATTTCTTAGAAAGAGAGGTTCAATGGTATTTGGGATACATGCACATTGCATGGCACATGATCCCTATCATAGAAATGAGAGATTTAACAGTTTTGTTGTTGTAGTAGATTAGCTAGTGCTTCTGCGGACATAGAGGTCAACTGAATCACTTCTCTATCCTGACACAGGTAACATTAAAAAACACTGATTAGATTAGGGGGATATAAATAAAAACAAGCAATATTAGTTGAAACTCAATAGTCTTACTAGTAAGATAACACATGGATCTTTTTTAATATTCAAAAGCTGGTAAAAGGTATGAGATAGGTACACGTGTTGGCAAAATGAGGGTGAGAGAAATGGACATGGCCCTTGAAGATGTAGAACTCTTAAAAAAATATATGCATAACTCTAGCTTTCAAAAGGAGAACTAACTTGAAGAGTCCCTCTTTGCAATAGTTGTTAGTATGTAACAGAATAGAGAGAAGACAGAATGCTTAGAAGACAAACCTGAAGATAACATTTATTGGGGCTAGAAAAAGATGAATAGGACGAGCAGTTTGTCTTGATTGAAGTTTAGCAGCAAAGACCACAGTGCAAATAATTATGCAGTATCATATATAAGAGTGAGATCTCAGTGGATTTTTCTTTCTCCTCCCACTTTTCACCACACCGCATTCAGAGACTGAGAGTCTGCAGTCTATCACACCTCCATAACACTCAGCCACAGAATTATCAAGTACAATTACTCAAGGACAAAAGAAGTGGGCAAACAAATCTATCAAATGAACAAACAAATGCTGCAGAAGCATACTTCTGCTCACGTTCACCACATACCAATGTGCTAACACAGTTAAAAATTTTTTAAAAATCAACACCAGCAGCAAATGAGTATTTCTTTTCTTTGGTATTACTACAGTATTAACCATTATTTTAAACACACAAACTGCCTATGCAACAACCAAGTGTTAGAAAAATCAGCTTGTCTGTAACATCACATCATTTCAGATCCCACACTTTATCAGCTACATCCCACTTGCAGGTGCCAGAGAAGCAACTTCTATGCCACGTACCCTGTGCACCAATAGAGGCCTTCAGGTTGTATTAGTCATGCACACGTATCACGGCTTACTTACAGGAATTTGAGTAAAACGCAAGAAGTCCTCAATTGACTTTTTAGACACAACTTGTAAAAATGCTTCACGTTTCATTGTGGTCTTGTTTCTCCTTGCTTCGTAAACAAAAAATAAACAAAAAAATATTTTACTTGCATATAAAAGTTAGAGAAAAGCACTGTATCTCAAATTGTTACTATTTCACGGTCACAGCGAATGATGTATGAACATAAATTCTTTATCTACGCAGTTATAATGGAATCATAGAATGATTACGGTTGGAAAAGAGCACTAAGATCACTAAGTCCAACCATCAACCCATCCCCACTACATCCACTGACCATGTCCCTCAGTGCCACATCCACCCTGTGCTTTAACACCTCCACAGAGGGTGCCTCCACCATCTCCCTGGGCAGCGTGAGCCAATGCCTTGCTTTCTGAGAAGAAATTTTTCCTAGTATCCAACCTGACCCTCTCCTGGCACAACTGAAGGCCATCACCTCTCATCCTACTGCTGTTACCTGGAAGCAGAGACTGACCCCAACTCACCACAACCTCCTTTCAGGCAATTGTAGAGCCATAAGGTTTCCCCTGGGCTACCTGTTCTCCAAATAAAAGATGCCCTTCCCAGTACATTAGTTATCCAACTCAACATTTAGACTCACAACTGCACTAGGCCACACTACTCGTATCTGGTCTTTTCATTTTTTTTATTAAACAAGGTCTGAAAAGAAAGTTTAGAAGAGCGTTGTAGTTGACAATTTCACATTTAACAGGAACAGCATCACCAGCACAAGCACCCTATTTATCCAGCCACCATTCCAGATGGAAGCATTTCCTCACATGAAAAGCATACGGGCAGCAATATACTGTCCCTTTTCCTCTTGTCGAGCGAGGACGATGGGAAACGAAGCCACTTTTTGCAGCCAAGTGCTTCGTTTTTGCACTACAGCACGTCACCCACCCGCGATTCCCCATTCCTCTGGGCGGGGGGGCTCGTCCCTCAGCCTCCGTCCCACAGGAGCTGCAGCCCCGGCGCTGCCAAGGGCTGTGCCCGCCACGCTCCCAGCCGGCGCACACAAGCCGCCCAGCAGGAAGGGACGCGGGGAAGCACGCGGGCCGCTTACCTAACGCTTCCACAGAAAGAAATCTTCAGAAACCTACGGGTCGCGTCCCCAGGCACGCCCGCCTATCTGCACATGAGGAAAAGAAAAAGCGTCGCCCCGCCCGCCCTCACGCTGAGGCCTCTCCGGCCCCAGCCCCGCGCCGCGCGCGCTCCACCGCCGGGTTCGAATCGTCCCGCGGCGGCCGTTGGGCGCGAGCGGAGCCGAGCTCCCATCTCGCGAGATCTGGGAGCCCCTCCCCTCGCTCGGCGGGCGGGCGGGCAGGAAGTGCTTGCGCGCGGCGGTTCTGAGAGCTGTGCGCAGCGGTGGTTGTGCGGGCGGGTGGGCGCTGCGCCCTCAGCGGCGGTGGCTGTGCGGGCGGGGAGTGCAGATCGCATCCGCGAGGTTTTAGCTAGATAGATAAATAAAAGGCGTTTTCACCTTTTTGCATGTGTCTGGATGGAGCATTCGTGGCTGTGGAGAACAGTTTGTCCATTACACACTCTTCATCCAATGTGATAAAGAGAAAACCAGGCAGCTGACCAGCATGTGTAGGAAACTCTGTAGGCCAGGTGATATTTACATCTTGAAAGTGATATTTTGATAACTAAGAGTTTTATTGTTACTACTCAACCAGGACACAGCTTCTTTCTGTTTCCTCTCAAACCAGCTTTGCAGTGAGCAGAAATAGTTGGACTTGGTTCCTTGAATTAAGCATGAGCTGCTTTCAGATTTTGTAATATTCTCCATTCCATTTTTCTGAGCTCCTCTGCAAACCAAAAGGAGTCACTCTGTCTTGTTGAGAGCTTAATTTATAGATCTCAATTTTGTGTTTGCAGTAGCATAATATTTCACAGCACTTCTTGGTGTCAGCTGTTCAGGAGAGTTAGATGTTTACCTGGAATTGTTTGCTTTATCCCTGACAAGAAGAGAGCATATGAATCATTAAGGCTGGAAAAAGCCTCTAAGATCATCTAGTCCAACCACCAACCCACCCCACCATGCCCACTGACCACGTCCCTCAGTGCTGCATCTACACCGTTCTTGAATGCCTCCAGGGATGGTGACTCCGCCACCTCCCTGGGCAGCCTGAGCCAGTGCCCGACTACTCTTTTAGAGAAGAAGTTTTTCTAAACATCCAACCTGACCCCCCCTGGCATAACTTAAGGCCATTACCTGTCACCCTATCACTGTTACCTGAGAGAAGATGCTGTTTCAGTGTGCAAAGAAACAAAAAAAAACAATTTCCACATAGATTCTTACCTCTGACAGGACTTTTCTGGATTGTAATTTTTTAAAAACATGATCTGATCCAGATTCCATTTAATATTATATGAAAAAAAAAACACTTTTTAAAAGTAGTATTTTCATCTTCTGCAAACATCTTTTATATTCCGGCCTCTCACAGTATGAGTTCATACTTACAGATTGTAACATTTTATGTCATATATTCAATTTACAGTCTTATCTTGTTACATTTTTTAAGCTTTTGAGCAAACTATTTACATGTTTTTATATAGTTTGAAGACTAAAAAGTGAATAAATAGCTGATTATATGCTTATCCCATATAATTAATGCTATTCCGTATTGGTTAAAAATGTAAGAAATGACTAACATTACTGAAAAGAAAGATGCAAAATGGTTTCGTTTCCTGAATCAACAGCTGAGTGCATGTACAACTTTTTAAGTAACCTGGATTTAAAATATGTATTTGCCAGAGAGAGATTAAACACCCAGTAGGGAATAGGTGACATTAATTACAAGTGATATGGACATGATCATGGAATCAGATTTACCCGAGGAAAGGACAGAATGCCAGAAGGTGTTAGAAGCCAAAAAACTCATCTTCTTGACCAGCAAAAATAACGAGTTCTCTGCACACAGACTGTTCAGTGCCACTCCTCAACTCTACCTGAACCCAGAGAAGTACATACCTCCTCACAACACTTTCAAGTGACAAGACTTGTCACTTTCGAAGTGTGGAAAAGGCCGCCCAGCAAATACCAACATCAACTGCCCCACAACCAGAGAAAGGTTTCAGGAGAGGCAGATCTCTGACCTAATCCTCACCCTCTGACAGCCAGCAGGTGCTGGCTTCCAGAAACAGAATACCAGAAGAAGGGAAAATTTTACTGCTCTGCAGAAAAGGATCGGTCATTAGGCTTGTTTCAGATCCTATGCTCCTGACTTTGTTTCTTAAGCTTCTTCTTGCACTTACTCAGCTAAGTGCAAGGAGCCTGTGAAGCAGTTTGCTTGAAATAAGTTGTATGAGCAATTATCATAGTTGTTGAAGAGCAAAAGTAAATAAAGTATGAAAAGTGACATTTGTGCGTTGTGCTAATGTCTATTTTTTTGCATATATTAAGAATCTTTGACATTTTAGATACAAACTGATGGATTTGTTTATCAAGTCTCGTGTGGACTGAATATTTCATTAATACCTTGATTGGGCTTTAATTAGATGCTGCATTAGTCACCTGGTTACAGTTTATTTAGTCGGACACATATCCATTTAGCATACGAACTACAACATATTCTAGCTTACAATTTGTGTTGCATAGCAACCGCAGAATGATTTTTTCATGGTCTTGGAACTAAAAGTTGACACAGGTAACAACGGGCTGAATGACACTGATTCATTGTAAAGAGCCACATCTAAAAGCACAGAGGCAGAATAGGGTTGTGTCGTTTTTTTTCAAGGATTGCGCTTGAGCTGCGAGCTGGTAATGAAGCTACAGCCCTATTTTCAGTTTCTCTAATGTTCTCCCTTTCACAAGTACCAAATTACATGCCTCTTTTTGACACGTCTGTTCATCTGTTCAAAATAATCTATACCCTTTGATAATAATCTCATATTTATTATCATTTTCCTGTCAAGTCAAGTTAAGGCAAAAATGAAAAATAGGCCTTCCACACATGGTTGCTGAGCAACAGCAAATAAAGATTTGCTTTTGTGCTACCGCTTCATAAACTGGTCTTTATTCTTGTTGGTAGCCTGTGTAAGAGATCTCAATTACAGATGACTCTCGGGAGAATATCCCCGTTTGGACTGCACACATATTCTGTCTTAACCTGTATGCGACAACATTATCAATGCTTGTGAAAAAATAAACAAGTCATTCCCTGAGTGTCAGATGCTTTCTTGATGTTTGTATACATATATATTTAATTTACAGTGTTATTTTCTAGATAATACGTTCCAATGAGATTATTGTACAAATTATCTACTAGCCTACTAGAATTGTTACTATTTTTCATTGAATATGTAATATGATAACACAGTATCTGTGAATCTGCTCATCTGTGAGGCATGCTGTTAATCATTCACATGCATTCGTTGCCCTTGATTTATTTTTTTTGTCTTCCCATACTTTGATAATCAAATAATCTGAACAGCATGGGAGAGAGCTGAAGTTTCTGAAACGCTATAGAATGCCCACAAAAAGAAACTATCTCGGCAATATTTGCATGGCTAAATCCATTGTACTGTAAATATAAAAAGTAGTACCTTTCATGATAACTACAGCATTTTATGGCAGAAATTCACGAACATCTTTCAGAATATTATATATCGATGAGTAAATTTACACTTGTCTGTCATTCAATTTATTTCAGATGTAAAACACTCCAGTTCCATCTGCCGTTGTCTACATTGCTTTAACCCTGCTAAATGTAACATCATGAGTTTTCAGAGATCTTATAACTTCTGTAAGTGTTCCTCTCCCTTCAGATACTTCAGTCTATATGGATAAAGAGAAGAATTGTTTCAGAAGTATGAAAATACCGTTGTTATTAATTTTATGAAAACTTTTTTGGTTTCAGTGTGACAGAGAGGCATCATCAAGGTATGTGATTAATCTGATGTGTGATTATCAGGTGGAACATCTATACAGTACAAACCAGGAATACATTGTGTAAATATCAGACTAGACGTGATTTGCTTGTTCATAATTGTTTTTATATGTGTGCGTGCATATCTATTTATCTATCTATATATACACATGGCAAACTACACTGGCTGCAGAACGTGCCAGCATTTTTTTGTCTCTCACATCAATGTTGGCTTTGTCAAGGCTGCGACATGAGTGCTCCCCATGTTCCTGACCCAGATCAGGGGCCTGACCAAAGCGCAGAGCGCTGTTCTTAGGGGCAGCCTGTCCAGTTCCCTTCACAAGGTTGCAAACAGGGAACTGAGGGCAGCGTACTGCTTGCTCAGCACTACCAGTCTGTGGGGATACGGCTGGAGCCCGGCACTGGGAGTTGGACGTCCCTGTCAGTTATTCCCGTTCTGTGCATCAAACGGATTTAGCATCACGAGACCTTCTGACAATGTCACTGGGCACATTTTGTGATCGTGTCCTTAAATGAAAATTGTTTTGTAAGATATATTTTTCTATTAGAATTTTGTCTTTGCTCATTTTTCCCATGTTTATTGTACTCCTGCATGATGGAGTTTCTAGCCTCATTCTTCAACCATTAGAAATAAATGCCTAAAGCTTGATAATGTTTCAAGTGTGCTGGTCAAGGACTTTTCCCATGTTTTAAACTGTAATTTGACTTCTGTCTCCTCTGATTGGTTTCAAGTTTTTGCACCCAGATCCCATGATGAAATTCAATTCTTCAGGTATCAGCTGTGCTCCAGAGCTAAGAGGGAGCGCGGAGTGCATGGGGAGTATGCCCGTTTTTCACTGCTTTTAAGCTACGATGACTTCAAGCTCCACTTCCAAAGGTGCCCAGGATCCAGACCACTTGATTACTGTAGAAGGAACAAGTGAACAGTCAGCAAAGAATTCTCAAAATAGGGCCGGCACTGCCATCTAGTGGAATGTAACGGTGTTTTCAGGAGGAAAAAAACCGTGCACCTATGTCCATAAATCCAAAACATTAAAGTTCTGCAAAAAACTGTCTTGAAGAGTATTAAATAATTAATCTGTGTGAAGTGCTTAGTCAGCTTCATTTGTCAGTCTCTGAGGGTCTGCAGAATAAAACATTAGTTTGCAAATCCACTTGAAGAATAAAAAATTCTGATTTGAAATTCAGTGTTGGAAATGACTATTAAATTTGAATTTGTTTTTGTTCTAGGGATCCTGCCTCAGCTATCCAGTAGAATTAATGGTCTTCATTCAGTACCTGCGGACAGCTGTTGCTTTGCCAGCATTATCTGTGCATAATGTTTTTAATTCCTAATTTTTGCACACTCACTTATCAAAGCTTGCAACCTTCCCCCCCCCCCTTTTTTTTTTGTGCTCAGAGTTTCTACATGCTCAGCTCCAAGAGCTTGGGGTCAGGCAGCAAAATTCCCACAAAGACCTGCTGCGTAGACCCAAGAATGCATTTACTGAGCTTACCATTAAAAATGTACTCAGTAGTCATAGAGTAATTCAGGTTGGAAGGGACTTCTGCAGGTTATCTAGTTGTATTGTCTGCTAAAAGCAACTGCACTGCTTAAACACAACACAACAAAACAACACAAGTTGACCTACACAGTTACCCAGCAGATCCTCAGCACACACCTGATGAATGAAATTGGGACAGCTGGGTTACTGTGACGTCACAGCTTTCTTCTGACAGTCACTTCTTGCATACCCATCTCTGCGGGCTGTTGGACTACGAGGGGTGCATCGCATTGTCCCCAGGCAGGAACCACCCCGGGGATGTGGGCACATCCACTGTGAAAAGATAAGATCTTGACTAGCTTTGCGTGTCCTTGTGTCTATTTCTATATGGAATTTAAGGGGAAGAAAGGTGGCTGTTAGCCCTTACAGTAAAGTTAATGGATACTGAGGACACAGAGGAACAAGGGGTAGGCAGGCTGGCTTCACTTCAGTTGCAACTGAAGAAACAGATCTGCAGCAGTCTGCTCAAATTGGATCCCGCCGTAGGTGACTGGCAAGCAGCATTCCCTGCAGATGGTGAGAACAGAGAGCATCGCCTCTATCACATGAATACAGATTAGAGAACTTTGCTCCCAGAGCTGCTGTCTAATCTGGCAGCTAAATTCACTGCATAACACTGAAAGAAATAAAAGTGAATTTCTTACTGTAGTTGCTTTCCAATTTTCAAATAATGTATTTCAGAAGATGGCAGAGAATATTGATGACAGCCTAACTGTAACTCTTAGAAATTAGCAGAAGAGCATGCAATGATTAGACGCTTCGTTAACCTGTATAAAACCAGTGTTTGTTATTAACCAGCTCAAATCTTTCAGTGGCCAGCTACAGCCACAAATGGGCCTGGGGACCACCTGAAGTTTTGCTTCTTTCTACCAAATATCAGAAGTACCATCAGAGTTTGTCTGAGGGAGAATATTGGTAAATAAAATAATTAAAGCGTAGGAAACTAATTTTGGATTCAGCTCTTAGCTGTGAAAACGCTTAAAACAACTCTATTGGTAACCATACTGGCAAATACTGCTCTAAGACACAAACTAAAGGATGGTCCAAAACAGATTAAACACAACTGCAAATATGAAGAAAAAGTCTAGTCTTGGCTGAGCCTATCAAATTCATAACTAAATCCATCTGGAATGTCATATGTAATCATTTCTGCTCTCTGATAAATCTTGTGAATACATATTTCTCCAGGTGCAGACCCAGCTGCCACCTGAAGGGAAGGTTTGTTTTGGATCCCGGTTTGGAACACGGAGACCCCTGAACAGCACTGGGACTGACTGGTTTGCCAGCCAGACGCACCTTCCCATTAGGGAGTTATGAAAATGAGCATGGTTTTACTCGGCGTTAACTGCCTTCCCACTGATGAGCAGAAGCGATTTATTCTGCTTAAAAAGGAAGGTAGCTCCGCTAAAAGAAAACCCAACAGAACAAAATCCCATAATTTTATAGTTAGTACCAATGAAGTGTGTTCAGTGGGGTCCTTCCAAAATGCAACACTGACCAGGTAATGAACTTCTGCGGAATTTCTCTACAGACGACGACAACTTAGTACTAAGAATTCAGACACATTTTAGCTGTTTAAGGAAAGAGGTTTTTATTACAATTAATACAAACAGCGTCATTTCTACAGCCATTTTTCTGTGATAGATGATCCAATGGCACTTTCCTACTTGATCAAGTACATAGCTGTATTTTCTTCCAAAACGTGCATTTCCAAGCAGGGGGAATGAAAGAATGCCATGTAGAAATTTGATGGTTCTAAATCCAAGGCAATTACATGCAATTCCAGGTCCTTTTGAAATAATATTTCATGACAACTATTAGAAAGTAGTAGAATTCTGAGAATGTTTAATTGATCATTTTAAGAGAAAAAAAAAGCAGCACTTAAACTGAGCCTACTAATTCTTATGTGTGAACCTACTGCTCTTGGCCCAGGGCAATCCCAGATATGCGTACAAACTGGGAGAAGAACTCATTGAGAGCGGCCCTGAGAAGAAGGAACTGGGGGGTCCTGATGGATGAAAGGCTGGGCATGAGCCAGCAGCGTGTGCTTGCAGCCCAGAAGGACAACAGTATCCTGGGCTGCATCAACACAGGGGCGGCAGCAGGGAGAGGGAGGGAATTGTTCCCCTCTACTCCGCCCTTGCGAGGCCCCAGGCCTTGTTTCCAGGCCTGGGGTCTCCAGCACAAGAAAGATATGGAGCTGTTGGAGAGGGCCATGAAGACGATCAGAGGGCTGGAGGAGGAGAGGTTGAGGGAGCTGGGCTTGTTTAGCCCAGAGAAGATAAGGCTCTGGGAAGACCTCACTGCAGCCTTCCAGTACTTGAGAGGAGCTTATGAACAGGAGGGAGACAGACTTTTTACACAATCTGATGGTGATAGGATGGGGAGGGGAGTGGCTTTAAACTAAAAGAGTGGAGATTTAGATTAGATGTTAGAAGGAAAAATTCTTTCCTCAGAGTGTTGTGAGGCACTGGCACAGACTGCCCAGACGACCTTGGATGCCCCATCCCTGGCAGTGTTCAAGGGCCTGGGCAGGGTGATCTGGTGGGTGCCAACCCTGCCCACCACAGGGGGTTGGTCCATTCCAACCCAAGCCATTTCATGATTCTGATTATGCACTTCTCACTTCATTTTCTCTTATAATCTGCCTACACAGCAAGGCCACTTAGATTAGAGTGGTTGGTATATATGACTGTGTTTAACAGCATAAGATGTTCTTATAATATTGCAAGTAGGACAGGAATATGAAAAAGAAGGGAAGAGGGGGTGTGTGTGTAGGGGGAAGCAACACACTGACTTTCGTATGAACCATTTATTGAATAAATACATGCATCATAATGTAGAATTACATGAGCAAAAAAGGCAATCTGTACAAAATTGATTACCCTTTGTTCTCATTCAACTCTCATCATTAGCTGCAGCTCTGATAAAGGATTCAAGACATAAAATTAAAATTCTTTTATTCCAAACTCACGTGATACGCATGCTGATTTGAGTTTGGGTTATACCGCTGCGGTAAAAGAGAGCTGGTTTTCTCATCAGTGAAGCAGAGTAATTCTGAAAACAGTTTCAGTAGTAGAGAACATGTTGGTACATACAGGTAACAAAGCTCAGTTTTAGCCACTTCTTAAACTTCTTCATATGGTCATATTTTAAGGCACAGAATAAACAAGAACTACATGAACAGATATCAGTTGATTCCGAATACATTGACTTGATAATGAGGTGCAATATCCAGAGGAATAGTGTTTGTCCTTACTTCGTCCGTTCGAACAGAACACTTAGAACTTGGTAACTATGATACAGAGGTTTGATTCCATTATCTAGAACAGCCAGTTATATTCTGATCCAAATTCACAGCGGAGAACACTTCTAAATAGTTTGGCATCCACGACTGTTTACTGTCAATTGGAATTAATCTCACTAAATTACAAAAAAAATTCTCTTTCTTCATTTTAGATTCCTAAATGGGAACTGCACTTCAAGATCCTACTCCTAATGTGGGGTCCTGAGCTATTTTGAAAATCTGTCCTACATAATTCATTCACTTCTTGACTTCGTGATATCATTCTGCATTTACCCAAACACTAAATCTTTTCCTCTGGAGACTTCAGAAGACAAAATACACACTTTTTTTTCTTTAAGTGAAGAAACGTCTAACATCTGTCCTCACACCTCACTTAAAATGTGAAACACCAAGTCACTCTAATGACTTATTTGTAGACTCTGGTAGAGTCGCTGGCCAAGATGCAGACCCAAAGTCCTTCCACCTCTGGCTGAACCACTGAACCAAGGCAAAAGACAGCACAGACAAACTGTGCTACTCTTAGCTACAACAGCTTTCGCTCTCTGCATTTCAACTGCATTAACAATCATTCTCTGTCTTTCCATTCCTAACATTTTAATGGAGAACTAGCAAAGAGAATCTAACATGAACAGGTGAGTGTATACATATATAGAGACACTCATACATTCTAATAGAGTGAAGCCTTCAAAAAGAAATGTTTGCTTACAAACAGCCTCTTTCTACTGCCCATCCATCAGAAAGTAACAGCAGCAAAATTTACAACACAGGCTTGTTTGCTAAAATTGTCTTGTTCAAAATGTGGCAATAAGAAGGCCATCACTGTATAGAGATGTATGTATGTCATGTCCGTGTGACAAATGTTCATACTGAACTGAATTTAGACAAACTGAAATGAGTCAATTCTTAAATTTGAAAATGACAAAAAGCTACATCTATGGTAGGCACTTTGGTACATCTAGTCATGTAGGCATATTCTACATCTAGAATTAAGGTTCTGTCAGTAATTTTACAATAAAGCTAATTTCTGGAGTTTATTATTCTGCTTTAAAATTCTTTCTTGGCTGAGAGATCATTCTAGAATCTTAAACTAAATAACATGCTTTGTCTGTCTAATTGCATACTCATCCAAGAAGGAGGCTGTTGGCCCTGAAAGAGCTGAACTGTTCTCTTGGATTCATAATGCACTTTTTTTTTTGTTTTATAACAGTCTGAGAAAACTTAGATCTGGTTACAAAAAAAACTCCCCTTAATTCATAAAACCAGAGTTGTGAGCTCAGCTCTTGAGGCTGATACTCTCGCTTCAACTCCCAGCTGTCTGCTTTCATCAGGTTGTGCTAACTGTATCTCTGCTGATCTTGCAGCAGACTATGGCAATGCTTCAGCACAATGCCATGATTTCTCAAGAAAGCCGTGTGGACCACTTCATGCACCAAACACACTAAGTAGTAGTGAGGCAACTGTAAAGACAGTTTCAACTCAGTTTCACACTTCCTTATATCTTGGTGTTCCATTGCACTATTACAGAAAGTATAGCATAATAACTATTTAGCACAGCACTGTATAATAAAAATAACATGTTTTGTACATATGCCCACTATACGAACTTACAATGCAAGCTGATTTGGATACCTTATCAGAGAAACAAGGCAGTAAGGACAGTTCTGAATAGCTAGAGATTTAGTTTGTAATACAGACAAATCCCTGTTCTCATGTCTTCACTGTGTCTAGTCCTGTAGAGTACCGGAATAAATAACAAAACCCAATGAACCTTTATAATAAAACTCCACTGTTTGTAATGTTTACTCCGTTACATGAAAACTCAAATTTAGAAACTGATTCATGGACCTCTTTTTATACAATATTTATAGAATTTTCATTTTTGTTTATAATATTCTATAGTGCGATTTTTGAATAATACATTTATATATAAATATTAAAATGTTAATGTTTTGTACATTTTAAATTTGCCACGCCGGGCCAGAAGCACGATAAAGTAAAAACGTTTTTCTGCAGTTTGTATATGAAGACTATCACAAAATGATAAACATTAAGACCATTGTGCTGCAAAGACAAAAGAGATTCATTTGAAGAAATTAACATGCATTTAGAAGAAAATATCTATATCCTTTATCCAATTTTCTTCTGAATTCAAACCAGCATGAAAGAATTATAAAAAAATAGTATATATTTACATGGTACAGTATATCTTGGTGAGATATAAAACAAGGCAGGAAAACAGCAGAACATCTTTTCACTTTCTAATTGGTTTAACTGCCATAAAGATCAATTTAAACACAAAAGGTTACATTACTGTATTATTGCACATGACAGTAACACGTAAAATTGTTGAGCAAATTAAAATACAAAGTTTAACAATGAGAAGGAATATGTCTACATAAAATGGCCGAGCATTATAAAATTATTGGGGATGTGTCTAACAACTAAATTGGTAAAGCTATAAAAATAATATTGGTACATCTGTGAGAACAATGCTTTAAAAATATATAAAGGTTGGCGCAAGTACGTGCAGGGAATTCCCAGCATCCATGGGCCTAGCTCGCACCGTGTGGTCTTGTACCATCTTCTGTTAAATCATACCTTAAAAAAAAAAAAAAATGAATACAGGAAAACTGTTTTTAAAATGTATAATATTAACACTACTATTAACACACCAGTTATTGGTAGGTAATATTATTATTAATAAAGGAAATATTACACTTACCACTGGGTCCAGCCTTTAGCAAGTTCTTCAGATGCCAGAGGTATCAGTACCTGTGGAAAGTTAAATTGGTGCTTAAAGCATCGTGTCCTTCATTCTATTTAGTTTTTTAAAGACTGTGTTTGAAAATCCTCAGAACAACAGTATAAGTAATGCCATTAGCAAACAACTTATTTTACAGTCTTGCCATTACAGCTATCTGCCACCTGTAGACTTGTAGTAAAGTCTGAAACTGCCAGCTTTGACCTAAAAATCTGCACCCTTAAGTAATAACTTCTGAACAAGGCATACAGCAGTCAGATGATTGATGTATGCTAACAGCCTTCCTTGTAAACTGAAAAATTAAGAACACCATTCACAATGAGCTGACCACAATTCTGATCTATCTTACCCTCTTTACAAAACTTGATTACAGCAATCTGCATGGGCATAAGAACTTCCTATTTCTTTTTGGATCCCCAAATCATACGTGTAGAAAATAGAGTGATTTACTGAGTGCCTACAGAATGCAAGGCAAAAACACAATAGCTGGTTTTGGTATTGGGAAAGTCTCCAGTAGCAGTTCTTTTTCATGGATTTCACAATCTAGAGTATTAATTACTAAAGCTAAATTTGTTGTGTGCTTCTAGACAATGTGTAATCTTGCTTATCTTTTTTGTTTGATATAAAGCATAACCTATCCTCTCAACGCTACTGCAAATAAAATGTCAGAGCAAACTGTGTTCAAGACTACCAATTTTATCAGACCACTTTCTGAGATATCCCTAGTTTTCTACTGGTTATTTTCTTTCTCTGACTGTATAATTAGTACATCAGACATGCAGGGTTGTTTTTTTTGTTACTGCCAGCCTCAAAACTTACCATTCTTTAGAGATTACCACCTCACAATCTGACATCTGTCCTCTCATCCTCTGCAATTTATTCCTTCCCTTAATGAAGCCTGACATCTCAGCCATTTTTAAAAGCTTACTACCTGAATCAAGAATGTCAGTCAATACTAACAAGCTCATATCACAAGAGGATTTTAGTCTTTATATAACAACATACTGTATGAAAGGAATGTATTTTCAACTTACTTTGCCAAGCAGTCCTTTATCTTTGGACAAGAAACCACCACTATTCTTCACTGCTACATCTAGTGTTCTTCTCTGTACTTCAGGCAGGGAAACACTGAAATCAAATCTGACAGGCAAAGTGATGTTTTAGAGAGAATTTTGTACCCGAAGTGCAAGTTCAGTTCCTACAGCTAAACTACAATTCAGATGAAAATCAAATCATCTCCTTCTGCAAACCACAAAAAAAAAAAGGCTTTGTGATAAATAAGATTTAAAAACACCCCAAAGTTTTGCCTAAATTTTTTCTTCCATACTGTGATCATTATCAACACCCAGTCAACATCAACATCAGATGGTAGAGACTTCTGTCCAGCAGTAAAACAAAAGCAAAGAAAGCAAAGGCATCTTGGTATCTTGACAGCTCAGCACCACTATTCTCCAGAAAGGAAAAACTGATCAGCCGTGATCCTCATTCCTCTAGAGCTCATTTTCACATTAAAGAAACCTACTAACTTTTAAGGAAGAACGTGTTTTGTTTTCTAGATCTGAAAACTTACAGAGTTAGTGCTAGATTGTGCCACAATCTACATCTGTCGTCACTACCGTTCTTAAATAGCTTTACAGCTTTGCAATATCCTTTACTTCAAAAGGCACAGTCAAACCAACCTGGAATAAACAGGAGTGAATTGCACTACCAGGTACACCTGCCAGAGACTCCAGCTGACCATCTGCCCAAAGAGAGCACACTGCTTCTTAGCTACCAGCACAAACAGCATGTGACAGACATGGCATAAGGCAGAAGAGAGGAGGGGCTGGTAACAGAGTGAGAAGGGATACAGGGAGAAAAGGGAACAGGAGGATAGGAAGAGCTATTACAGCTGAAGAAAAAGTTATGAGCAAATCTGGTGGTGACAACTGGGAGTTCCAACAGCTCACACATTTAGGTAAGCAGAGAAGCCTTGGTTTTTCAGCTTTATAATTAGATGATCTAGAACTACCACACACAGTTTAGAACATACATCTGATCAAACACCGGGTTTAATGTCTTCTTTGATACGTGTGTTTTTCTTCTTCCTGATCTTCTCTTATCTGGCAACAAATACATTCGAACGTATGGATCAGATCCTTCTTCTGAAAATGCTATTAGATTTCTGTGACAAGTGAAATACAAGGAAAAATGCTTTAGAAAATAACTGAAACATTGCTAAATACGTCTACACTACTGTCTCTTAATTTAGCACTTTAAACTTTTCATCACCACATATTTTTGATGTTTCTTATGCATCAAGTACCAAATTTAATGGAAAGAAACATCTCTAGAAATATCTAGAAAATCTCTAGAAATAGCACATGAATCTCTAGAAATAGCACATGAATCTCTAGAAATAGCACATGAATCTCTAGAAATAGCACATGAATCGGTTTTGGAATATCCTGCACATAGTAGGGCAGACTGATTACAATCTAATACGTAGAACAGTGAAAAAAAACACCCTCTAAAACCTCTAAAAAAATGCCAAGCAGTAACTTGTACAAAATCAGAAAAAACTGTAGGCAGACAGCAGAGCTGAGAATACGTTTCTTAAATTCCAATTCACTGTTTAGGTGTGGCTCTCCAAAAATCATGTGATTTTTGTCATTCCATGAAAAACTCAAAGCTCTTATATAAAGCTTCTAGACACCACCAATAGAAATTTACACACCATCTTAAACTGCAATCCAATACAGGCAAATAAAAAAAATCTTCAAAAAAAGACTTCAACCAAGTCTTTACTGCTCTATCTCTGTATGATTTAGCATTCATAATTACAGTCAGCATGTCATTTTGAAAGCAGCAAAGATGGTGCACATAATCAAACAATTTCAGAAAGTAAGTCAAGCTATGTCAAGCTAGAGTTGACAGAAAAACATGCACAGAAATAAAATTTGACATCTTATGCTCACCTGCAGGAATGCACTACCACAATCAATTTGTTTCTTTGTGAACTATGACGAATTGTTAGCTGTATCTGTCCTAACGGAGACTGCCCCAGAGTTGTTCCACTGTGGGGGAAAAAGCAGAACAAAAGTTTAGTTTTAAAAAAGCATATTTACAGTAAGATCCAACTCAAGTCCATGATGAGTAGTATTTATTCATTTCAATTTTCACTTTATCAATGTGAAAGAAGGGAGCGCACACAAGTTAGCATGTGAGCATATCTTTATCAGTTCCATGTAGTTTAGGTCTTTGTCCAACAGCTCCACTCTTCAAAAGAATGAGCTTGGTATTCCTGTCAGCTACAGAAAAAAAAAAAAAAAGCAACACAGATGCAAAATCAAGTAATTAACATCATACTTTTCAAGTTGCCGTAGTCTTTGCCGTAGCTCCTGGGTGGCAATGGGCAGAGATATGTCTGAGGCTATGCTAGGAGTTGGTTCTTTCACTGAGAGGTGGCTGGGAGAATAATTGAAGTTAGAGGCATGAAGACTGGAGGAACTTCGGCTGAGATCTGTTGGCCACTGTGGACTTGCATTAGGAGGCTGACTTTTTTCAGCCACATCAGTCTTTCTATCACTGTCTGTAGCCGGGGAAGATGGAACATGTTTGCTTGAATCGAGCGGTGGCGAGACAGGAACCTGAGGCTTAAAAGATGATTTTCTTGCATCTTTGGAAACAGACGGCCTTTTTACTTGCGCTGAGTGTTGATGATCTGGAGATCTTGCTTGCTTTTCAAGAGAAAGGACCTAGATACAGTCAAAATACATACAATATTATAATACTACAAAAAAGAGGAACACATTTGTTTCTTCAAAAGTACTAGTGACAAGTTGTTAAATTAAGATGGTAAACCAGGACTGAAAATGCTACCACTTCCTTACTCTAGAATAGGCATCATGACACACTTGAGGAAAAGTACTATCTTCTTCACAAGGCTAGAAGACCAGAAGTCATATTAGTCATAAACATGCTTAAATATTTACAATTGGAAAAGTTTTAAGAATACCCTGAGTGCAATCTTCATGTTTATAGTGCTGTTTGGACCGGAGTTGCTCAGCTGGAACCGCTGATGCATCGTCAAATCTTCACTCTCCAGCAACTGGCTTAGAGGCAGTTTGAAGTTCCCTAGAGAACATTGGTGCTGTTCATCCCTCACCTGAAGGAACACAGAAGCTAAGTAACATGGCATCATCTACTCTGTAAATATCAGAGAAAGGAAATTATGGTTTTATTTAAAAACAAAAGCACTAAAACATACAGAATATAGTTAGTTCTTCAGCCAAGTTTTCCTGATAATAAATTTACACTGAAGAAGGAAATAGCAAATATGCTCCACATCTACTTCATCTCCATCTTCTACAGTAAATGCAAGACGGAAAATTAACCATCAGATCTACATTGAATTGATCCTTGATCTGTGGTTTCCAAACAGTCTGTGCAAAATGAATTCCCACAATTGTTAGAGGAAGGACGCAAATGGCATGTTGACAGCGTAAAGGGCTATTTGGATAAAGCAGTCTTCCTCAGTGTAAGAAAGGAAATAAATCAACCATATGTAACAGCACTTCCGCTTGTAATTGAGAAGACTGTTAAGATTCAAAACAGATATCAAAATTTACTTTTGTTCTTATTTTTTTACATATGACAACCATCAACTATTATGTTCTTCTGAGAGACCGATTACAATCTTTTTTACTTTTAATAGTAAATGAAAACAAACATTTCATTGCCTGCCCTTCAAGAACAAAATTAATGGTGTTCACAATATGACATTCATGTCACAACAGCCTGTAACATCTATTGCTACCAAAATGTCTTAGAAAAGAAAGGTAGCTAAAGAGACCAAGACAGCGTACCTCAACTTCAAGATCCTGTCTTTTGGGATTGTGTACAAAGAAAGTGAAATTTTCCTCCCATACTGGTTCATTGGTCTTGTATCGAATCTAAAATTAGAAAAAAGAAAAATAGGAAGCAGACAAATTATTTTAAAAAATTGTCTAATAAAGCTGATGTCAAGAGTACATTTTTTGATTTATCTTTGCAAAATACACAGAGGGATCTTTAAAGGTCATCTAGTCCAACTCCCCTCCAGTGAGCAGGGACACCTACAGCTCGATCAGGAGCCCCATCCAGCATGACCTTGAGTGCCTCCAGGCACAGGGCATCCACCACTTCTCTGGGCGACCTGTGCCAGTGCTTCACTGCCCTTATTGTGAATAATTTTTTTCTTATATCCAGTCTAAATCTGTGACCAGTTTTGGATCCTTCCCATTCCACATTTAAGAGACCTTAAAGCAGTTGGAGAGGGTCCACTGGAGGACCATAAAGACAATCAGAGAGTTGGAGAACTTGACATATGAAACAGGTTTGAAGGAATTGGGTTTCTTTTAGAGAGATGTGCAAGGGCGATTTGATCACAGTATTCAATTATGTGAAAGATAGCTATTGACCAGCTGGGGGTACTCTTTCACAAGGGTACACAGTGACAGCACAAGAGACAACCATCACCAAGTGCTTAAGGTGAAAATCCATCTACATAGATTAAAAAAAAGTATTTACCATGAGAACGATTAAACACTGGAGTAGGTTGCCCATAGAAGTGGGGGAACGTCATTTTCTGGAAATACTCAAGACAACTACATAGTACATAGTACTATGTATCATCTAAGGTGCTCCTTTAAACTGAATCACAGAATGGCTCAGGTCGGAAGGGACCTTAAAAGCCCCATTCAGTTTCAACCTTCTTGCACTAGGCAGGGTCGCCAGCCACCAGGCTGTCCAGGGCCCCAACCAACCTGGTCTTGGATGCCTCCAGGCATGGGGCAACCACAACATTTCTGGGAAGTCTGTTCCAGTGCATCACCACTATATCTGAGTACAAAATTTTCCTCCTAATATCTAACCTAAATCTCCGCTCCTTTAGTTTAAAGCCATCCTCCCCTTGTCCTATCACTGTCAAGACTGTGTAGAAAGTCAGTTTCCCTCCTGCTTATAAGTTGCCCTCAAGTACTGGAAGCCTGCAATGAGGCCTCCATTCTCTTCGCCAAATGAAACAAGTGCAAATCCCTCAATCTTTCTTCCAAGGAGAGGTGCTCCAGCCCTCCGATCATCTTCATGGCCCTCCTCTGGACCTGCTCCAACAGCTCCACATCTTCCTTCTGCTGGGGACCCCAGGCTGGACACAGTATTCCTGATGGGGCCTCACAAGGGCAGAACAGTGAGGGACAATCCCCTCCATCTCCCTGCTGGCCTCTCTTGTGATGCAGCCCAGGATACAGTTGGCCTTCCAGGCTGCGAGTGCACACTGCTGGCTCACATCAAGCTTCTTGTCCACTACAGGACCCACAATTCCATACGACTAATCCTGATGATCTTCAGAAATTCTGTCCAACCTGGACATTTCTGTAACTCCTTGATTCTACACATTTTCAAATCTTGATCAGTGTTTTTGAAGCCTGCTCTTTGCCCACAGTGTTACTTACACAACCTCTATGGTAGAAATCCCAGCTGCAGATCACAACCTACGGCAAAAGGACTTCTAAAAATAGTTACAAATCTGGTCTCTACTCAAGGACAGCTTGAATTAAGTACCTATTCAATCCTTGGCTTCCCATTGGAGGTTTCAGTTCTGGTGACACATTTTAGTGCAGTGAATGCACTCAACCACTTCATAGCCAATATCAAGTGAACAGAGCTACCAAATGCCCATAGACAGAACCAGATACTGAGAGCAGGAACTTACCTTACTTTCCTGTGCCTTATGTCCAACTGACAGCAAAACAAGTGGGTTGGGATTGCTGTTTAGTTTCTTTCCTGACTGATAAAGAAAAAGCAAAAACTTTGTCCTCAGAATAAACTCCCCTCCTAATTGCCTCCTCTGAAACTTAAATGTTTTCATCTTAGAAGTACAAATCATTTGCATTCTACTATAGGTGTATCTATTATTCTCAATATTGTACAACATTATTCATCAAGCTGGAATGGCTTACCACTAGTAAGTGGTAAACACACTAACATGTAGGTGTCCAACTAAGCTAAAATAAACCACTAGAATTAAACAGGAGTTTTAGACTCCTTTCTGTCTTCTTTGGATGAAACTGATACAATGCAAACTGTTATCTTTTAATGAGCATTAAAACAACCCCCAGAGCCCACGAAGCATAGTTAACACTGCAAAATGAGAATTTCATGCAGATGGGGGATATGGAGAAAGCACAAACTTGGGAAGCTTAGTTTATTTACATTGCATTGGTATAATTAAACTGGAAGTAATATCAGAACATTGATATTCTCCCCTTTTCAGACTGGGGAGAAAGAAGATGCACTATAATGTACCTGATATATATTTCTACAGTTTACCAAATTCTCTTTATCAGAGAATCAATCATCTGCCATATCTGAGCCTTGCTCACCAGCTGTATAGCATTACATCAAACTGTGAAAATAAACATCGGTTTAGAATCAAATTATATACACAAATGTACGTTCCAAACTACATGTTACTTTCAAAAAAATTAACTTAAAAATTTAAGTGAGAAAGAAAGTTAGACATGAAAGTTAATCATCTCAAGTAGATGTTAATGAAGTTTTAAAGGTCTAGAAAATACAGTATACATGGTTAATATACTTTGAGCTCTACTCTGTAGGAAATTGTTCATAGGCATTGTAAACAGCAAGTTAGTTAAAATCTGCTTAATGCATGTAAGGTCACAACCAATTCAAATAATTTAAAATTTAAGAATGAGAGAATTTGAGATCTTTTTGGATCCGAACTTACATCTTTGACATCATCATACTTTCACTAATATTCCTTGATTTTAACATGACACACTGGTTATAACAATACTTCCCTTTAGAAAAAAAGCTGGTAGGAAATTACTCCTTTCTTGGATGAATGCTGCATTTCTTTCGTGATTTCTAATCAAAACTACATAGCTATAATCAGAGACAATGGAACACAAAGGTTTAAAGAATACAAAGAAAGCTAGATGACACTCTAACTGGTGGTGTTAAAAATGGTAAACAAAATTTGTTCCATTTTTACTTCATCCATAAAAAGGTGCCTGAGGTTTCCTTTCTTCATAAAGTCAAGAAACTACCGAAGTCTGCAAAAAGACAATTCCTATTTATATATCAGAATAAGCAAAAATTTTAATTCCTGATAAATAGGTAGTAATAGCTACACACACAAGTAATGCACCACTAACATCTGCAGCTGATGGATTTGCTGTTGCCAGGATATTCAGACTATCTGAGCTTGCCTATTGTCCAAGTTCTCCAGCTAAGAACCTGGCTTACGCCTTCCAAATCTGCCTCTCAACACAATGTCTTCCATATCAAAAGGCTGGGTTGAATTTATTCAGCATTCATGTAAGAGATGTAAAACCTTTTGAAAACATCTAACAGAAAAATTTAAAAAGCACATTAAGATACTGGTTTGTCACTCAGAGTTGATCAATGAAGCACTGTTCAGTATGTAAAAGATGTCTTAGCTTTCATGTCAGCTTTGTTCTTTAAATATTAGTTCATACCAGTTCTCAGGATTACTTTATAGTGATCTCCTAAAGCAGCCTATACTCCACTCAACTGATGTAAAATTTGTATTACCACAGACCATAGTATTTTACCAGAGCCTTGACCACTTCTTGAAACTGGAAATAAAATAAAACTGAAATGTTCTAAAGAAATTCCATCCACTGTTGGGAGAGAAACGTTGCAGGTGTTTGTGCATTTCCGATTGCTACTGTGACCTTAAATGGACAACTAGGTTAATTTTACCTTCAGGGCTTTCTGAACAGCGGACTTCTTCAAGCCATCAGGGTTAAATTCTAATGGATTATGCTTTTAAGTCAAGAGAGAATGAACACAGGAAGGGTTAATAAAGTCATGCAATGAAGCAATTTCATTAGGTTAATTATTAAGTGACAACACAGGACAAAGCAAAAAAAAAAGAAAAAAAAAGAAAAAAGAAAAAAACACTCTAAAAAAAGACCACAACAATATTTCTAACAAAACAATGAAGGAATCACCCAACTAAATAAATAAACAAATAAATAAAATCTGACAAAGCTTTTGCTTTCTGTCCTCTCTGAATGTTTGCATTCTGCTTTAAAACTAAGATATACGCCTTCAACTTCTATTTCCCTTACCAGGTCTTTTAAAAATAATTAAGAAAGTTCATGCAGCAGTTGGTTGTTTTTTTTTTGTTGTTTTGTTTTGTTTTGTTTTTGAGTGCTTGCAGTCCTAAAGCACTGCTTTCTATGTGAACCTTTTTGGAATTTGGTTAAGTATCAACACAGAAGTTTCTCTGATAAGTAATAACATGAAGAAGCTCTTTTGTGATAGGAATTACTATGCTACAAATATTGATGGTACTTTGATCATTATAAAAATCTAAATTGTTTGAGCCTCTTCACCAGATGAAAGATGTAAAGAATTCATACTAACTGGAATTAAATAGACTTTACTCAGTTGAAGACATGCAAATACACTATCGGGGAAATCTGAACTGATTTAGTATGACAAAACACCTCTGACTGTTTGCTATTAACTAAGCAAAGTTATGCATTTTATTTTACTAACAATATATTGTTTCTCAAGTGATACATGTGAACTACAAAACTGTTACAGAAGATTTGCAATAGCATTCCACTATTTCAGGAAAAATATTTTTTTATTTAGAAGAATACTTATGGCTGGCTTTTTTTCAAGCACAAATTTCTGTTTTAAGGGGGAACTCTGATTTAAAAGCTGGAGTATATGGCAAAAAAAAAAATGCAAAATGGCATTTTTGCAAACATGCTGGATGATGAACAAGAAACAAGATTATTAGTGCTCTGCCAAAATAAATGTCTTCCTGAAATAGAAATGTAAGGGTAACTGAAATTTGAAGACATATTCAATCTGTAAGCAAAAATATTTTTTTTACTTTTTTGGGGTGGGTTGGGGCAGTTGTCACAATCTAAAGTTGGCCAATACATCTCATGAGGTTCATGGAATTCAGCTGTTTCAGAAGGAATGTACAACATAATGAAATCGGGAAAAAAATACAGAAAGAAAATAAGAGATTGAAGTTTGGCTGTTTTTAAAAAAATCCATTTTTTTGTAAAATAAAAATAAGAAACCTTCCACAACTATTTAACTAGGTATTTTAGGGACTACGATTATTGTATTTAAGACCTTCAAACGTTCAGACTGCAGAATATCCCCAGACACATCAATCAAGACCTTTAGCCATCCTGCTAATTACAAAGGTATATTCCTTGCTTGAACTTAAACAGTGCTTCTTGTTCTTTGACAAACATGAATAAGTCTCTGTTCGCAGCAGTCTTGTGTACTTTCCATCTTCATCTCTGCCTCCTCAGGCTAAACCCATCTTAGCTATTCTTCCTCTGTTAGTCACACTTTCTAGTCTTCTCATTATCATCACTGCTGCCCTCCAGATTGATTTTAATTGATCTCCACACTAAATCACTGTGCCCAGAATCAGGGCCTTACTAATGTCTAAGATTGAAAGTATTAGTCCACACATCTTACAGGCTACGCTCCTCTTTCTGTCATCAAAATGATGTTTGTGTTTCATAGCAGCATGATATAGCACTACTGCAGAGCTGTTTCTTTAGGACTATCAAACAGCAGTTTCCAGCCTGTATTTACATGGGTGCAGAAAATGTCTTCTATTGAAAAGTACCCCATTTTTCCATATTGTATCTACAGTTCATCAAGATCATTTTGAATTTTGCGATTCTAAATTGCCCCTCAAACTTGACAATCCTTCCTTTGCATTTTTACATCTTTTTTTCTCCCGTATTATTGTTTCAAAGAATTTTAAAAGCCCCAAACAAACACCAACGATCAATTATAAAGGTAGGCAACCAATGATTCCTGGCTGTTGAGCATGTCTCAGTTCCTCTGGAATCATAGCAAGGACAGGCCAAGGGGGATATTAGCTGGGGCAAATATGTTTAAGCCAGACTTCAAGTTAAAAGGGAATGAGCTACAGGTCCACGAGGAAGGTGGCTGAAAGACATGGAGGGAGGAGACTAGGCGAAAAATGGGAGTATTCAGTAAAGAAAGCCAATAAAGGTCTTGTCTTGGATGAACTGCTATATAGAAACTAATTGAAAGGACCAAGAAAAGGATTTTGTTTTGTTGGTTTATTGGGAGAAGGAAGAGTGTATTTGAATCAGTATTTATGACATGAAACAGAAGTAGCAGTCTACAAATTAAATCCACACAACCTGCAATGGCATAACTTACTTTATGGCAAAAGCATTCTTATTCTGAAGAGACACTCATTCTTTCTGTTCTTTCTGGGGTACCATGGCCCTGTTTACAGACTTGAGTGTTCACAGGTTCATTAGTTTGCAATCTGGTAATGCTGAATTCAAGTAAAAAATACTAACCTGTGGTTCTCCCTACCTTGAATTTTACTGACAACAGACTAATTGGGGGGGGNGGGGGAAGAAAAAAAAGGAGCTTGGGAATTTGCAAAACAAGGAGCAATATGGAGTGAAACAGAATTTACAAGGGAATTTTAGAGTCTGGGATGCACAAAGAATCACATCCATTTTTAAATTTTTAAAGCAATACTTGAACCTGTGTGGAGAGGTTGCAAGTTCTTGCAGACATTGAGCACATCATGATTTAAAGAAACTGCAAAGATGTTGGTTTTGGTATTTATTACTGTTTCTTTTTTCTGCAATAAAAACCAACAACTGACCAGCACCCAGAGTGCTAGGATAGTATGCATTTTATTTCTCAAAATGAATCACCAATTTAAGTTAAATGTAAGAACTTTTATAACAAACTTATATTGGGTTTTTATCATAAAAAAGTTATTTACTTACCCAATGATATGCTGACCAATGAAATTTAAATAGCCTTTAAAATGCAAGAAAAATAGCACAAAAAACAATGCACACTTGTTGAAACCATGCAGCAAAACAAATTGCATGCTCTCATTCCATTAGAGTGAGTGGCTTTAGTAGCACTAATCCACACTCTGGCAGATAAAAGGTACAATACAAATAATACCAGAGAACTCACAAATAGTGCTCTATAGAGTGAGGTAGTGTTTTCACAAAAGACTAGTCCCGATGCTCTCCTCTCTTTTAAGTATCCACACCCAAAGTTTCCCTCGTAGATACTCTTAGGAAGATGGAAATGGAAGGAGAAAGCAGAGTGATGGGATTGTGGCAGAATGAATGCTTAAGCAGCTTTACTACACAAGAAAGTTAAAGAAAACAGTCAAAGGATTCCAGAGAAAACAGCAGATAACAAAAAATATTTGTCATTATAAATAATTGAATCTGTTAAACAACTTTCTGAAGCGCACTAAGGTGAGAAGTTCTTATTAATTAACAGCACTTTATTGGTTTACTCTTGGTAGTTCAGATTTACATGGCATATCCAGCTAAGAAAATTTAGAAACCAGACTTCTAAAGCATTTCTCTTTCACATAAAACATATTTCTGATAAATCATCCTAGCGTTCACAAGTTCACAACTATGATGAAAAAAAAATGCAAAAGAGAAACCTATGATGATGATCCACTGTAACTCAAAATAAGGCTGATGTCAAATCTAAAATGTACCAGTAATAAGCAGTAACTTAAAAAAACAATTTTGAAGGTAATAGAAGGTTCTTATTCATCCAGAAAGTATTTCAATTTTCACATAAAAGTTGTGGACTAAAGTCCTCAAAAGTATTAATAAAGAGCGTAATTTTAAGTGAGACTTCATTGTCTTTTTCTTTTGTTCCCCATAAATACAAGCAATCCTGAAGAGCGATTAATTCTATTGCGCTACATTAACTCGATCAATGAATACAACATGAGAAGCTAGCAAACTTCCATGTTTACTCTCATAACTGTTGCTCCATATCACAAATGCACATTAGAAGGCTGTATTCATTATTATTTGCTGCATCTTATCAAGGAACTCTGTGGTAGGATCTAATTATTGCTGTTACAGAATCTATGGAAAACTTTCCAGTTCTGTCACATGACACAGCCATCCTATGGTATTTTTTTCCCCACCTACCTAAACAGAAAGCCTCTTTGTGTCTGTTTTTGTACAACGTGAATTTAACACAATGTTGTATTTATTATTGCTATAAATGGAATTTTAAATTTTCACTGCTACTTTCTGACATCCTTTATAATACATTACTAGGCAGAGAATAACTTGCAATTAAATACTGAGTTTTCTGTAGCAGCTACTTGTATGGCCTGGCAGAGTAAGAAAATGAAGGGGATAAACAGGTCTCGCTTTATGACCATCCTTATTCCCAGCCCCACACATGCAATCCTCTACTCTAAGCAGAGCATCAGACACAGCAATAAGAAACTTGAGATCCTGTTCCCAAATTAACTAACTAGTCAGCTGTGTGCGAGGAACTTCCTCTTTCTGTGTTCCACAGTTCAGAGATCTACTAGTCAAGAGTACTGAGTAAGACACTAAAATAATAATACTACCTCACAAAGCAGGTAAACTCAAGGCTTGCAATCAAACCATTCTGATGGAGGGAAACAATGTTGCAGAATATTTACAATAAGAAGGAAAAAAACCTAAAATTTATGACAAAGCCTGTGAGTATTTGCCAGAGAAGCTATTTAAGCAAATAAACATTATTTCAAATGGCAACCTGACAGAAATCTCATACAAATATCCTGCCACTGCAACAACACAGTTGAAATTTTATGTTGAAGGACTTTATTTCCTTCAAATCTACCACAGATTGCCTACACCAAAGCAAACAAGTTTACCTGAATTCAAGGAAGTAGGCCTTCCCCAGTTAGTTCTTAAAATTCCCCATGCTGATCCCATACTATTTATGGATAACACTGCATAATAAAAACATGCAGCCTTTCAAGTCCAGGAAAGGAGCATTCTCTAAAGAAAAAACCACGCTGATTAAAGAGTAATGTTTTATTAAATATATATATGACCATACTACTGAAATATGGACCTTACATTACACGTTTTGAAAACAGAGAATGTGTAGAACACATGGCTTAATGTGTGTTAGTGAAGCAGTGTGCCATACTACCAAGCAAGACATGCTGGAATAAGCAAGAGATACCCATGAGGTAAGGGTACCCACGAGAATATAACTTACAGGCAGGTTTCTTGCCGAGTCCAAATAGAGAATAAGCAATGCAGAAGACAACCCATCATTGGCTTGGTCTTTATCAGCTCTAATGCTTGTTAACACCTAAACCAAAAACATACTGTGAGGTTTGCTGTAAATCAAATAATAACACAATATTATTTCTATCTCATTCCTGAGAAGTATTTCAAAAACACCTCCCAAAACCCAAACAATCACAAATGCACACTATAAAATACAGCCAATAGCTTTTTAAGACTTCATATAGATGTAGGTGTTTCCATGAACTCTGCCTCACTTCTTAAGTGTCTTTTTTTACATTGGAAAGATTATATGTCATTGCCAGCTTTATGTCCAGTCCAGTGAAATGTTAGCTAATTTTTTCAAGCCATAACATTAAGAAAAAAGAAAAAAGTGAAAAAGCATTTTAAAATCCCATGCCACTAAAGTACACTGACAGGTATGACTCACTTGAGCTTTCTAAAGAAAGACAGCTTGAAATAAAGTTAGAGATTTATCCAAATTCATTACAGCTAGGGAATAAATTCCTTACATATTTAACACACACACACACACACACACACACAAAAAAAAAAGAAAAAAGACTAGGATAAAAGTAATGTGTTCCTTAAATACCTTGTCTAGGTTTTCTGCTGTTGGCATCAATGTGAGCCATTCCAGTTTTAAATGCAATTTCCCTTTGGACACCTCATCCAAAGTAAACCACTGAAAGTTAACCAAAGTAAAGTGAAAAACAAATAAATAACTGTAGCTGGCTCTTCAGGAAATTTAGGAAATGCTAAGACATACTGGAAAACCACTAGAGCTGAAATCTGCATAACTGAAAAAGACCCCCAAAGATCTAATTTATTAAAATATTTTTTAAAATATCAAAAGAATTGTGTTCTTTCAAATCTGTTCTGCAAATACAAGCCCTGAGTAACATTACTGTAAAACTGCTCTTACACGTAGGATAAAAATTCCATCTTATTCTAAATTAGTTTAATTAGTTTAAGTCTAAAAGTAGTTAATCCAGTAGTTAATCCAAGAAAGAGCCCTCATTAAACACTTAAGTCGCTGTTTTCTGCATTCATATGTTGGTAATCTTAAACTCCTAAGACAGAAGAAGAAGGATGCCATCATTCTTAGCTATCAGCTATCCTTAAACTACTGCACTGCTCGTCATGGAATCTATTTCTCTAGCATTAGGGTTATTCAAGCACAGAACTACAGGAAAAAAATACAAGAAGTAAATGTACAACATATGTTCCATTTTGTCTTTGTTTTTCTTTTGTTTTAAGAAAAAGAACTTAACCAATGCTTACCTCATCTAAAAGTCGCTCCTTTTCAACCTCAATTAAATCTATCATCAAACTAGGGGAAAAAAAACACAAGTATGGTGTTTTAGACAAGCACCAAAAAAATACAGAGCTCAAACCCCACCCTGTTCTTGTTGGATATCCAGGCTTCCAGTGAGAGAAAAAGAGCAGAACAATACTATTCTTTTAGCCCCTAAGAAAGAAAGAAAGAAAGAAAGAAGTAGGGAATTAAATGGCTGAGCCAGAAGGAATGCAGGATGACAGAAAATATGCCTACACTAGAGCCCATTCTGCAGCTAAGGAAGAAACCAGCAAAATATTGCTCACATATATATGACAAAACTCTCAAAACAGTGACCACAACCAAACTACTCACTGGAAATACCCCCTGGACACATGACCAAATTCATGCTTTAGTACTGTATGGGAGAGTGCTGGTTTGCACAAGCTGAGAGTGTACCAGGGAATCCACCAAAATTTAACAGTGCAGACAAATGTATGCTAGTGCATGAACATTTGCCTTTTATTTTACTAGTACTGATACAGAATCATGACCGAGTTGCCACTTTCAACCCCCCACCACTTGAGTGTAAGATTAGGGATGTGCAAAGAAAAGAAGCCTTTGTACTACCTACTTCTTTATTTAAATGAGAAGAGAAGTAGGTACTGTTGCTCCTGTTAAGAGAGAAGGAGCTGGAAAGATAAGGGAGTTCTACTCTGTATGGAAAGCAACAATTGGAAGCTCCAAAACTCTGCAAGAAATAAAGGTGACAAATTACTGGAGAAAGAAGCTGACTACAACCCTGAAATGTTTATGGGTAAACACTAAAGGTAGGCCTATGGAATCTAACAGTGAGTAATGTTTGCAAAAGCACTATAGCGATATTTTTTCTTTATCCAAACTCTAAAATCAGCTCTTAGAGGAAAAATAAACTGTGAGCTGGCCATTTAAAAACTATGCAGATGAGAAGATACATAAAGATACACCAACTTTTCCTGAAGAAATAATTAGTATTTAATGCTAGCTTAAGAACATTAAAACAGGTCAGGTACAATTCCTTGAAAAAATAAAATAAATTTTAAAAACCACACCCTTTTTTTTTTTTTTTTTTGAGTTCTGATAACACTTACCGTACTTTTTTTCAATAAATATGTAAACATACATCTGTGTGTATACACACACAAGCACGGTATTTTAATATACATATGTTTCCATATACGGAGAGTCCAAATAATTAGGAAATTACTTAATACCAAAATTTGAAAAGGTAAGTAATTTATAAATGTAATAACATAACAAAAATTCAACTGCAATAAAACACAAAAAGGGGAAAAATAAAGTTACATCAAAATATTTAATTTCTTTTCAATATCTACATACATATTCTCCACATTTACCTTCCAAGGAAGTCATCTTTGTCTGGATCTTCATCAAAGAGCTCAATCTCTAGCTCCTGTCCTGGATGTTCATATACTAAGGCCTGGAAGTATATTAACATAGCACTGTCAATGGTAAAACTGACTGGTTTTGTCGAATGGCACAGTAACATAGAAAACTCTGATATAGTATGCTTTAAAATGCAATTTTATGAGTTGAGCAAGCCTAAGAGCTTTTCAGAAGTGATCTCTTAACGATGGTATTAAGAGACTACATGGTTTTTCAGAGTTACGGATGTTAAATCTGGCCAAAAAGTATATACAACAATTGGGAATTTGTTTTGTTGTAGAACTTTGGGCTTTTAGAGAGAAACATCAAGAAGTTCCTCAAGGAAATACGCAGAGTATTTTCTTTAGAAAAGAAATTACAGAAGACAACTTTACAGAATGCAAACCAAGACATTTTTATACCTCATAAACTTCATTCCATTTTGGATTGAGATTTTCTTTGATGACCTTGCTTTGGAAAATCTGGTTGCCCACACGGATGATTCCATAAGGATCTGACTTGCCTTTGACAATCCCTTTTAGGTAAGTATCTTTACCCTCCAAGTCCTGAGCCTCAATAAAATGTATTCTTACAACACCCTGAAAAAATGAAAAGATCAGTTTAAGCAGCAATCTGAATCTGAAATCTCTATATACCATCGCAATTTAAGCAAAGTACATTTTTATAACTTCCATAGCAGTTTCCTTGACAAAAAACATAGTTTGGACTCATTGTGGATAGCGAAATACCACAGCAGACCTAGGATTCAGATTCCTGAAAAGTAAAACTGTCATTAGCAATCAGAAACATACCAGCTGTATCAAAAACTGCCATGCCACTGGATAGGAGTAGCAATAAGTAGTAAAAAGTTTCAAGTAAAGAGCACTTCACTTGGCCGTGATAATAAAAAACCTGTATACTTAATTTTTTAATCTATACAGTTGAACTAGGACTATGTTTTACAGGTAATATGTAAAAGATAGAGCAAAACAAAAAAATCCGTCTTGGTGTTCCGAATTCCCTAAAAAGTTTATAAATGGAATCATTTGTTCTAAATAATGAGATTCAAGATAACTTATACAAACATGAAAACTATATTTTGAAATTCATACAGATGTGAATACCTGAGACAATTACTACTGCAGAAAAAAATAAATGCTAAATTATTACTATTAACAGAAACATGTTTACCTTTGGTATAGGAAACCGCAGCTGAGCAATCTGCACTTCACTGACAAGGGGGACTGTAATTCTATTTGGAAGGACCAGGTAGTTGGATATTATATCCAATATTATCGTATCTGATAAGCCACTGTTAGAGAAAATAATCCTCAGTTACTTCATGGGAATTAAACATGTCACACTAAGGCAGCTCAAACATGGAACTTAACAGACAATCACATTAACATCCGAAATCCTTTTTTCTTTTATAAACTTAAAAAACACTCTGAAATAAGCCTAAGTACTAATGCATTTTTTTCAGTCACATCTAAAAGCTAAGAGTGGATTTTGTCACTTTTAGAAAAGATAAACAGGACTTGAGGGTAATCAGTGCACAACTGAAAACAAAGCGCTATATCCTCATAGAACAGCTATTTGTTAACAGCTACCTTTTACCTCTTTTGCTCATTAACAACCTACACAGACAAATATTTGTCCTTTTTCGGGGTAGAAGTCAGATTTGGCTTTTAAACATTTTTATTTTTTTCAACTGAAGGGATTCTTGCCAAAACAGCCACCAGGTGGAGGCAGCTGATACTGAATAGCAGAAACTGAAGACATGAACATGCAGTTATCCAAAGTTCCCATCCCCCTTTCAAAGCCACCCAGAATGAAGGGCTATTGCATAAGTCTTCTTGTCAGCATTGCATAGAACCAAGCAGATGTTAACTGTTAATCTACTTTTGCATTTCAGTAATAACTGTCCCAGAAAGTTTGGCTACCCACTGTTGCATTGTTACAAAACAAGTTGTCCTCTTGAGCTAGGACTGTCATTTAAACAGAAACACAAAGAAAGCATGCTCTGTGGACAAATAAAATATAGCCTAGGGAGGCAAAACAGGTTTTGTGCTGGTAAAAAGGGAGTGGCGGTGCAAACACAGAGGTAATGAATCATTTAGAAACTCAGATCCCCCATCAGAAAAGGTTTACTGAGCTAAGAGTTCACCCAGTTTGGGTCTGAACTGACCCAAATTAGTACACTGTCAAATACCAGTGGCTAGATGTACTGCCAAAACCGCCAGAAGGCAGAACAGGGTTGGTACAACTCACTGAATACAAGGAACCAGGGGAAGGCCAGTGGTATTAGAGGGGTTCCCAGATAAAACAATAAAAAAATATGGGAGATATTGTGAACTGCAGGCACGCTGAAGCTAGGGGAGCTGATCCAGGGACAAACGATTTCTCCACCTACATACACTTTCTTTACAGTTCTCCTTTTACAATCTTTATGAAATTACGATGCAGATAATATGTTTGATTATCACACGCATTCTTCAGATTAAATACTTGCATGTAATCTTTGTGATTTTTTTCTAAGACTGAATCTGCAGTTGGGAGTGGTGCTGACTCAGCAGCTAGCATATTTATACAGTATATATTATAAGTTTATGTTATAAATGTAATATATCTTACATTTTCTTTTGGGAAGAAAGTTTACTGGTGAGCAAAAAACATATTATGGTAGAGATGTGTAACAGAATTAACACATTAAATACAATCTAGCCCATTTCAAATCCACAGTGATCTTCAATGCCAGAGATTAGCAACCTGAACGGCCTGCATCCTTTGGCTGCCCTCCTTCACTCCAGATGTGCCCACTAGGAGGTGTTAGGATGAGTAAGATAAACCTGCCAAGTTGCACTCATACACAGCAACTTGGTCTCTAGTTTAGAAAGGTAAACAAGCAAGGGACCCCACCTGCACGAAATCTCTCTCACTGAAATATTTCACTGAGACAGGTATGAATGCAACTCTTCAAACTCCAAAGTGAGAATTTATCTCAGCCAGAGACTGGTTTCCAGCTACATTAAATAAAGGAGTTGAGATGTGCCAGGTAAAATTTCTATCAAAAGATGAAAAGTAGATTCTTCACCAATTTTCACAGAATCATAGAATGGCTTGAGTTGGAAGTGACCCCAAGGATCATTAAATTCCAACCCCCTGCTACAGGCAGGGCCACCAACCTCCAGATCTGGCACTAGACCGGCTTGCCCAGGGCCCCATCCAACCTGGGCTTGAACACCTCCAGGGACGGAGCATCCACAGCCTCTCTGGGCAGCCTGTGCCAGCACCTCACCACTTTCTCTGTAAAGAACTTCACCCTGACATCTAAATTTTAGCCAGTAATGAGAGGTTTCTAGGTTCAAATAAAACATACCTAAATAAATGTATAATAGTGAGACAACAAGAGGAACCTGTGATTACAGACTGAACTGTAATGGGTGGAGTATTACCAGTTAACCTCAAATACTTACCAGCTGAGCTTTGAGTGCTAAACTGTAGTACATTTGCTATGTTTATTACTTCCACTCTGGAAGAAAACATGTTATTGCCCTCTAAATGTGACATCACTGCTGACTTTGGAAAAAAAAAAAAAAACACAAAAAAAAACACAACAAACCAATGCTACTGATACAACTGCCAGAACCAAGGTCTTTAGCAAGAGATACTATCTTGTTTGGCTAACCCTTTAATGAGGGAACACAGTCACATTTATGAAGATTTTCAATCTACAGGAATGTTAAACCCTACATATTTATAGTTTCAGTAATTCTTAAAATAACCACTACCACAAGATAATCATGTTTTTAAAAGCAAGCAGCTTCCTTTAGTTACCAGAGTAACACATGGGTGCTTTTCAAACTTTCTCAGCTCTGTTTTGCTAAACATCAAGTGTTCAACTTATGAATGCCACCACTTGCATTTTGCTAAAACATCAGAGAAATGAAGATGAACTGGCATTCATGGAATTTCACAGAATTTGACAAAGAGAAATTGGACTCATATGAGCTAGCAGATATTCAGTCTTTAAAAATATGGAGTACCCGTGAACTTTAAATAATGTGACACCTTTCAGCATGAATGCTCGCAAATGAAAATATTCTCTACAGATACTAAGTAAAAATAACTTTTTTTTTTTTATTTCATTACTTAAATTAAAAAGTTTAACCTATGGAGAACAGAGGTAAATCATCGATCAAGCAACAGACACAGTAGTATGCATCTAAATCCTTATGGCAACGTAAAAACTGTTGATAATGCAGTCTTGAAGTGTTTTGGTCATTTGATACTTGGTACAATTATTTTTTTAGTTCATGAAAATGAGAGAAATGGGAAGTGCTTCGGGTAGTTTACCATAGCAAGCATCTTCATAAGCTCTGTTTCATTGCAGAAAAATAACTAGCAGTTAACAACTCAGCTGACTTGCTCTCTATTTAGCTCTCCCTAATTTTTATTAGCAGAATAAGCAGCTATGTATTTTTTCCTCTATCATCTTCTACTCATACTGTAGAGACAGCACATCTCTGACTGCACAAAATATTTTTACTACATCTCAACCGACCACAACAGACTTCATTTTCCTGTCACCCACATTTCCTTCTGACAGCACTTGAGTAGTCACACTACTGGAAGCCTGGACCTTCCTCATATTGAGATTTTAATTCCACTCTTCTGTGAGCAATAATAATGATAGAATATGAATTACTTTTGTGTCCTTTCCCTTGTGGAGTCATACAGAAAGAATAATGGAAGTTGTTAACAGCTGATACAAACTTCCAGTAGCAAATGCAGAAATTCACTTAGTAGAAGACATCTGCAGAATACGAATAAGTAATGTGCACCCAACAGCCACTGGATGAAAAATGTACCTGTGGCAGCAGCAATCTCTTGTTCATTGCTGTGTGTAACAACAGCAGTGTGCCAAGGTGTTGTACCAAAATTTACAACCCATCTATACAGATAAGAAAAGCAAATACAGCACTGAAGAAATCTACAGGAGAGGCAGAGCATGAGTCATCTCAGATACAGTTACTATAGAAACCATACCACATCTAGCTAGCACTATTATACACCAAGCCTGGTTGCTCTGGAAACCATAAACTTGAGATACTTAACGAGACTTCATTTACATTTCAGGTTTTCACATTTCCTGTCAGGCAAATACGTAGCATGACAGAAATCTCAGGAGCCTCATAAGCTGAAGTACTAAATGTAGATTTATCAGTGTTACCTCAGAAGAGCAAATTATTACTCAGGACCTGTATTTCGGAAGCCATTTTCTTACACATCAAGAAAACCTTTTTCCTTGGAGGTTGTCTTAAACAGGCTTAAAACATGAGCAGTTCCTGCAACCATTAACCTTCATTTCAACTTCTAATTTCAAGCTGTTCAACTGGGATTCCATGCAATGGCTTCACATGTCTAAGCAAAGCAGAAATCATTTCAGGCATGCAACTGAGCACTGAAGGATTAATTTAATATCTAAATTCAAACTCTTGGTTTTAGATAATAAAAATAAATCTGGAATCAGCTCACTCTTGAGTGTGGGGGTTCAAATAAAAGAGCCAGTCACAAAACCTGTGCATCAGATCCACTTATTATCCTCTTAGCCACTGTCTCAATATTAAAAAGCCCCTGGGTAACTATTATATTTTTGATAAGTATTAATGATTTCATGGATTTAATCTTTTCAGAACCGCAGTGATACAAAACATTTTTCCTTCTGTATTTCTGCTTTTTTCTTTGTGGTTTTATCATTTACTATTTCTAAAAGATGAGAAAATTTATTTAACTTGATTACAGCCTTAAAGGCATTTCTTACTATCTTTACACAAGCAGCTACAGATTTATCAGCATAGAAAGCCACAAACCAAGATGTTGTGAACACTCTGGCCCAAAAACTAAAATAAGGATTTGTCTTTTTGCTGTCCTAAGAGATGGCAGATAGGAAATTCACGAGATTCTGGAAATGATGAGCACATTAAAAAAAAATCAATTAAAAATTATATTTTCTAAATATTATTTTAGCAAGATGTACTAGGTATACTTTTGATGTACTTATACACATAATCACTACCTTTTCCATATTGAGTAATTTCACTTAATTCTAAATTAACTTATTGTGGGTTTTATAGGGGCTGCAGGGGTGGGGGGGAGAAACTGAATATCAAATACTGCTTTACATATACTCACTTCAGCCCTGGAACATCCAGAAGGTTGGTCAGTCCAGTCCAGTTTATTTCTAAAAGCTGTGAATTACAGAGAAGGGGAAAAAAAAAAAAGAGAGAATGAAGAAAAAGAAAAGCAATTTAGAATTCACAGTACTGAGGAAATGAATCTGATGATAATAACTTCTGAGAAGTTTAATATTAATCATAAATTTCCAGGATTTTTTTTTGAACAGAAAACAAAACCTATTCCATCCAAAATAATTTTAGTGATGGCTTTCAAACAGCATGAGAAAAACAATGCATCATCCCATAAGCCATCTTTCTACACAAGTAAATACACACATACACGTGTCACTCATGGCTCAGCTCTGCCCAGTAGTGGGTCCCTTTAGGGGAGCTCGAGTTGGCTCTGATATGACACAGAGCAGTGTTGGGCTCTGCTCACAAAGGCCACCCCTGCTACAAAAACCTTGCCACGTAAGCTCAACACAGCCTAGAGAAGAGCAGGGTCCAGGGAGACCGTATTACAGTGGCCCTCCAGTACCTAGAGAGGGCCTACAGAAATGACTGGGAAGGAGCCTTTACCAAGGAGTACCATGACAGGGGGCAATGGGTTTAAAATAAAAGAGTGTAGATTTAGATATAAAGAAAACATTCTTTACTGTGAGGGTGGTGAGGCATTAGAACAGGTTGCCCAGAGAAGCTGTGGATGCCCTGTCCCTTTCAAGATCAGACAGGATGAGGCCCTAGGAAACCAGATCTAGTGGGGGGTGTCCCCGTCCATGGCATGGGGGTTGGAACTAGGTATCTTCCAACACAAACCATTCTGTGATTCTATGAACATGAATTTGCAAAGTATAATCAACAGATAAAGAGTCCCATGTGAGTCCAGTTAGAATACATTTCTGTCAGAAAGAATGAAGGATTGAGATTAAGAAGGATGAAGGAGGACCTGACAGTTTGCAAACACAAAGGAGGCTGTTTTCAATGACAAAAAGATAAATCCATTCCACTATTGACACAGTATAGAAAAGTATCAAAAAGAATAACGTATTGAAGTGAGAAAAATCCTCAATAAATAATAGGGATAATTAATTGCTAGATTATATGTATTTCCTTCTCTGAAAATCTTTACAGAATGTTAGACATAAAAAATATTTTAAAGGTAATTAATCTGTTTCAGTGTTGTTGGCATTAATTACTACTTTCTGATATATATTTTTCAGTCCTGTAATATTATCATTCTACATGAGAAAACTAATAGAACCAACTCTCCTTTTTTTCTTTCTCACTAAGAACTTTATATTAGTAGTGTATAATTTAATTGAACATATGCAACAAAGTCAAACTCACTTTACTACCACCATGCTTCCAAATCCAACTAATCCAACAGAACTTTGAGTGACTGCATGACAAAATGTTAGAAGGATTCTGAGATTCCTCAGTTGAGAAACTAATAGTGGTGGTTCAGTTAAATGCTGTAAGAAATAGACTTCTTCAAGAACCTATGCGGCATCTTTCTACAAACCAACAAAAAGAATCACCCTACATTCATTTTCTACTTAAAAACTAGTACATACCATTCTCTACAAAGGATCTATCAACAGTTTAATTAGTAGTTTCCTTTGTGAATACTTAGACTAAAGATAACTATGATACATTTACTTACATAAGAAGCAATGTTACTTAATGTAGTTTTGTAACGGTGGCCAAATACTTCAATAATGTTACCTATGAACTACTTAGCCTACCTGTAACAGATAATTAGGCAGAAAAAAAAAGTTACAATCACTTTTCCAGGGTTAAAAAAAAAAAAAAAAAAAAGATTTGCCATCCTTTCTGACATGGAAAAGTATTAAGATTTAATAACTAAATGTTCCAAAGCAAAAGACGGGACATATCATGGGATATACTGCAAGACCCTATAAGAGCCAGCAATGTGCCTTTGCCACAGGGATAATAGTATCCTGGGCCACGTTAGACTAAACATTGCCAGCAGGTTGAAGGAGGTGATCTCTCCCCTCTGTTCAATGCTGATCAGGCCACACCTTGAGTATTGTGTCCAGCTCTGGGATCCCCAGCACAAGAGAGCAATGGACACACTGGAAAGAATTCAGCAAAGTTAGAAAAAGATGATGAAGGGACTGAAGCATTCTAGGGGAAGTGCAGGCTTGGGGGAATTTCATCGCTGTCTACAAATACCTGAAGGGATGGTGCAAAGCAAGGCTCTTTCCAGTGGCAATGGACTGAAAATGGAATACAAGAAGTTCCATCTAAACATCAGGAGGCACTTCTTCACTGACTGAGTGCTGGTACAAGATGCCCAGAGAGACTGTGGAGCCTCCCTCCTTAGAAGGCTCAAAAGCTGCCTGTGTATGGTCCTAGGCAATCAGCTCCAGGTGTCCCTACTTGGCCAGGGGTTGGGCCAGAAGGCCTCCAGAGGTCCCTTCCAACAGTTTGCTTAGAACCACAGAATATCCCGAGCTGGAAAGGACCCACAAAGATGATGGAGTCCAACCCCTGGCTGCACACAGGACCACCCAACATGCAAACCTAATGTCTGAGAGCACTGTCCAAACGCTCCTTGAACTCCAGCAGCTTGGGGCTGTGCCCATTGCCCTGGGGAGCCTGTTCTGTGCCCATCAGTTGCAACCATTCTGTAAACCTGCTATTAGAGAAAACAAATCTGGTACCATCCAGGCAATAATATCAGCGTCCAAACTATATCATTGAGAAGGGTCAATAAACCTACAGATTTCAACAGATGCTTAATATTTAGTACTTGCCTACCGATAGCCCTTCAGAAAACTGCTGCAAGATTGTCTTAGCTTCCTTGCTTCTTATTACCTTATTACACTTCTGCATCTCTATGTAGTCAGGAGAGAGACTGAGAATGGAATTACCTTCAATTAATATGACCTAAAGCAGTCTATTAGTTTGCAACACAACATGTGAAACACATACTGTCCTATGGTACAGTCTCACTATCAATAGTTTGATTTTTACACAGTTATTCTTAAAAACAATGCTATCGATTCATTGTCATAAGTCTGTAGACCCCATCAAACCATAAAGCATGTAAAAACTAATCATGCAAAGAAACTTAAAAAATATATTGCTAATAATAGTGGTCATTTAGAGAAGAAATGCAGTGAGTGTCAATAAGAAATGCCTATTCATCCTCCTAATGTACAGGAATAAGTATGAAAAAGGTTAACTTTCAAAATGTTAAAGATAAATCCTTTTCCATTCAAAGTTGGAATTAAGAAAGTCAAAAACATTACTAAGGTTAAGCACTTTACAGGATTACTAGAAGAGCTTTGCAAATAAATCTTAAGCCATGAAATGTTTTGGAAGGGATATAAGCTTTCAAACTCCTGGCAGAAATCAAGCTTTAACTATTTGAGCTTTGAAGATAAATTGCCTTTGTGGACAAAGCTTGCTACATTTGCCCAATGCTGTGCTTTCCTTCCAGATCTACCTGAAGAGACCAGTACTAATTGGAAACACATCTGACATCACTGTAGGAAGAAAAACTCTCTGATCTTAATCTGCAGCTATTAGTGACAAATGCTTTTTTCCTTTTTTTTTTCCTTCATATTAATTCCTCTCAAAATGGTTGTTTCAAGTTTGAACTTTTGGCTTCCATACATAATAAGACTGCATCATTAGATACACATTCAGTAATATAGGAAAAGATGAGTTTTCCAAAAGGTAACACCAAGTTCAGGCGATATCGGCAGTACTACAAAGTTTAGCACTGATAACAGAAACGTTCAGTAGAGAAAGAAGAAAGCTGTCAAACATACTGCTGTTAAATTCACTGCAACTGTATTTGAGTACCATAACTTGCAGGAGTGGAAGAAGAATTCCTAAAACTTGTGGTTCTGACAGTAACCGAAAGCATCATCACCAACATAAAATATCCTATGGAGAAAAGGGAGCAAGGAAAAGACTGCCAGGTAACAAATCATTTTTTGAAGTACTGAATGCAGAAACCAGCACACTAAAACAAAAACAGAATAATGAACAAAAAAACTTTCGGTCTGTTAAGTGTCCAAAGTAGCTGAGCAATACTATTTCCTTCTCTGCCACCACCTCAAGCAACGCATAATTATCTTGGTTTAGCCAAACTCAAGGAGTGCCACTGGTTCCCTCCAGCAGAGCTAACAGAGCACTGTAAAGGCTGTGTTCAGAATTTGTCATCCAGTGAAACTGCCTGTAGCCAGAGACAGCACAGTGTCCTTCCATAGCTCACGGCAGCCTGGAGGTGAGATGCCTTGCAGACAGGCTGTTAGCAGCCAGCAAATTGCCCCAGGGCAGGATTTCACACACTCATTACAGTATGCATCATGTTACCCAAAGTTCTTTCAATTCTTTCTCCGCTGACAGCAGAGGGAAAAAAAAATTGTTTCTTCCTGAAATATGAAGAAATTTGTCTTATCTATGTTCCATACTGAAAGGGCACTCATACCCAGACACAAAGCCTTCTTATTCCTGTAAATATTTTATTACAGAAATTGGAGGAAAGGAAAAAGAATATAAAATCTTTATGTGAAAACCAGTGATTGTCCAACATCTCATTAGGTGTACATGTACTCACAGGGCTCACTGACTTCGTTATTGCAACTGGTATTCCAATAACAAAACACGTCTACATTGAAATACTGACTTGGCTCAAGACTTGTGCTAATGGGCTGTTCTAGACCTCCTGGTTCAGGCTCTGAGCCAGCAGTAATGGCAGTCAGGGAGATGTGCTTGTATGCTTGGTCAGGCGCTGGAATGAGCTGCCCAGGGAGGTGGTTGAGTCACCGTCCTTGGAGGTGTTCAAGAAACGTTTAGACATTGCGTTGAGAGACATGGTTTAGAGGGGTTATATTGGTGGTAGGTGGATGGTTGGACTGGATGATCTTGTAGCTCTTTTCCAACCTTGCTAATTCTATGATTCTAAGGAGGAACATACAGGAGGCTGAGCACACAGTTACGGAGCTTGGAACTACTAACACACACCAAGGACTACTTAAACGACGAGTTCGCAGTGCAGCTGCCCATGGCAGGCAGGGGAAATGAAGGAAAGAAAGGCAGCCAGGTGCTCCATGCTGGGCCCCTGATGCTTTATCAGGGCACCATCCACTGAGTACTTTGAAGTTACCTCTTCCAGGGGCAGCGGAACCTATTCACTGGGGCAGCACCAAGAGGGAAAGAGCCAGCAGCTGCACAGGCAGGGCAGCAATCCCACAGCATCTCCTCTCCCTACCTGCAAGGGGGCATGGACCCCAAATGCTTTATTACTTTACCGACTCCACTTCAGAGCTGGGAGCTGTTTTAAAAGTACCCTACCTATTCTGTGTTTTAAGAAAACCCAGTGATTAGAAGTGGTTTTGGGTTAAACCTGGCTGACTTAAGGTCTCATCAAAGGATCACATAATTTTGGAATTTATTAATCAAATGTTCAACCGAGATTAGACATCACAAATAATCACGTCATACAGTAGAAATCCTATTATAAGCTACCAGTTTCAAATATCAACTGTAATTCTCTTTGTTTTCCTTCCCAACATCTTCTAATTACAGTATTTGAGACTTGAGGCAAGGAAGGGAAGCCCTCAGAACCATAAGCTTTGGAATTCACCTACTAACACAGTAGAAGAAGCACCATAAGAAGTGGAAAGCTTCCAAAAACTATTTCAGAGAGCTTTCAGAACAAAAATGGAATGCTCTCAGATATTTTCTACACATAAGAGAAGGAGTGGGTTGGTTACATGTAATGCTTATTGATCATCTGGAAAAGCGACAGAAAAAAAGAACTGAAAAGAAAAAAGAATTAGCTACCTTTTCTATTTCAAGAGACTTGACTTCTTTCAAGTGAAGGAGTTCAAGAGTACCTAATGCACAAGGTGTGATTCTTAGTGCTGATAAAGCAAAACAATGCAAATGAATAAACAGGCATTGAAATTCACTGGCACAAAAATAGCTATGCAGATGTTACAGCAATCACATAAAACTCTACATCAATCTTCTACTACATTAACAAGTTCCATAAATCCCTATTTTAGTTACAGGCAACGCAGAACAAGTCCCAGGATGTTTAAGTAGTATGCATGATAAGTTCTGAGGTTCACAGGTTTTTAAAACAGTAATAGAACTCTCCCTAAAATCAAGTGAAGATCAATAGCCTGAGAAGATGGGATTTTAACAAAGATAAAAAACTGACGAATCCATATGAACCAGACAGATGTGACATGACAGACTTGAGCAGCTTTTGTTAAAATGCAAGAAACAGTGTTGTAAAGATGTGACTTACACTTCCATTTATTTTGTGCAATAGAAAAAAAAAAACACGTCCATAAAGTAGAAATCCTTTAAAACATTCCGCTACAACATACCACTGAAGAAACAGAGACGTAAAACATTTTAGTATTTTAAAAAGTTAATCTTTTAACTTAGCTTTTATGTTCTGTACAGAGATAAGCACAGCTTAGTTTATTTTTTCTATTTGGTTCAATCATGGAATTATAGTGGCTGTATGGCATGCAAGTGAGACTGACTACTGCCTTCAATTCTGCTCCAAAATCCATTTCTTTGGTGATATTCTTAATCCATTCCTTCATTTCCTTTGTGTTACACTGGAAGGGTTAAAAAAATAAATACACACCCACACCCTGCAGCCTATGAGAAAACACAGGCAAAAAACCGTTGAGCGTTTTTGTGTATTCAGTGGTTTCAAAACTGCAGATGCCTTACGATGTGAAACAAACGTACTGCAATGGAGAATATACAGTGCCATTACAGAAGCCCATAGCAGCACAAAGTGCAGCCTCTAAACAATGCCAGTGCTGGGGCTTTATTTGGCTGCCATAAGCACTAATAACCTCCGAAGAAAAGCCACAAAGTACGTTTTAAAATGCTGATGAACAACTTCCTGCTAATCAAGTTAAGAAGCGTAAGATTTCTGCAGGACAAATTTGAGCTCCACTGTTGAGCACAGCAGTGCAACTCCGGTGGTAAGCTGTGCTCCTTCTAAGAAATCTACTGTAAGACGGGGACTAATGTGCTCCCTTCTGTTATTTGTAAATGGTCATCCAGGAATATAGTGAAGTTTGTCTGTGTTAACAGTCAACTACCACTACACTGCTGAACTGCTAACATTATTCTAATAATTTCATAAATAACATTCTCCAGAACACTTCCCCAGCAAACAGTAAACGCATAATAAACTCAGCATCTCAAGCAAGGCTAGACCATACAATGTCACGGAAAGTGGAAATTACACCATTTTTCATCATTGTTATAGGAATCAGAAGGGTGTTTTTGCACAGGATCTCTGTTTATCAGTAGGTTTTCCAGTTGAAACTGTCTAAAGATTAAAGCAAGACAACAGTTACACAGATAAGAAGTATAGTTCGACAGAGAAGAGAGCAGACAAGTTTGAGGTAAAGTGGCCGAAAGAACAGGTTGATCCTGTAAGAATCTCCTTAGAAGTCAACTACTCAAAATCATAATTCAAGCCAATTCCCTGTAATTTCTACTCTTTCCCGTCCTTCTATCAGTTCTGAGTTTCTGTTCATACCCTCACACTGGTCCTGACACAGTGACTCCATAGTGAGCCAGTTCAAGATGCTGAAATACATTTGAAGAACAGGAAACCATCTACATGTCCTTGCTGTGCTTAAAAGTTTGCAAGCTTACTCCCATGAACCTGCTTCCTTCAGGACCACGAGTTTCAACTAAGGAAGACAAGAAGACTGAAAGGAAGGAGAGCACAGGAAGAGGAGAGCAGGGTATTGTGCAAGAAGCAACTGTGATCTATTTTAAAAAATCCTAAAACCATCACACAGCCTATCAAATTAAAAAAGTTTTATCAAATTAAAAGCATTCAGTGTAACAGGGCAAGTCATTTTCACTTTATCAGCAAAAGTAATTTTAAATATATTATTGTAGCAGTACTTAAATTCCAGAATTTATCAAGTTGTTTCACAAACCCCTTTAAAAGGGGTTAAAAAGCAGAGATACCCATTATGAAGGATTTTTTTTTAATCAACCGAGAGCAATCCAAGCAGCGTTCTTCTGCATTCCACTTTCTTGGTTTTTTTTCCAGGCATTTCACTAGAGCATATTCTTGGTGCAAGGATTCCTTTAAAGTGTAATTTTCATCAGTACTGATAATTTTGAAACTCACCTTCAGTACTGAATTTTCCAAAAGTCAGCAAGTGGTGAGCAAAGAGAATATAAAAGAGCTATAGAAGCATTCCATTCTACTTTCCAGCCCTTGTTTATTTAGAACAATAATGTTGTGAGTTTCGCTTTTTAGGTGTGGGCAGGGTTTGGTTTGCCTTTTTTTTTTTTTTTTTTTGAAGTGAAGGAGGCTGGCTTAGGACAGGTTTTCAGTACTAAACATGCCACTAAGTAAGATTTTGAACATTACCAATCACAGTACAACTGTAAGCCACATATATCTCTGCAACTGAGCCAAAAATCAAAATAATTAGCTTTGTGATATTTTGTTGTGAAACTGAAAGATATCTACATTTTGAGAAGCAGAATAAATGGTGTGTATTGTGTTAAAATAATGAAAAGTCATGTAAAAAACCTTACAAATCTTGGCCATTTACACAGTGCTAACCCCTCCAGCACTGAAGCTCTGATTTAAAAGACAACTTCAGAACACTAGAATGCATGCATTTCTCTCTCGAGATGTCTTACAAATTTAAACATACTTTGAAACTGTTGAAACTTCTACTTCTTCACAATAAGAGGAAAATATAGTATTTTAAAAGTTTTGTGCAAAGTAATAACTCTTGCAGCCTTAAACACTCCATGCATTACTCGGAAATATGAGACTGGCAAACTCATTAAGCAAGTATGTTCAGAACTATTAATTTGGGCAGCATTGCCTTATATGGTCATTAAGGCCAGCAAACAGATGATACAGAGCAAGTGGAAATGTTGCCAGTTACTTTAGACTGGAAAATATGAGAACAAAACCTACTGCTAGCTGCCAACTAATTCCTCTTCTCTCCTAACAAAAAGACTAAAAGTAAAGAAAGGCTTTTATTGGCTGGAGCCACTTGCTCTCTAGTAAGGTGACAGAATTTGCTTACCGCTGTAATGAGAATTTGCTTACCGCTGTAATGAGCGCTTCTTTAAATTTTTGTACAGAAGTCAGAAAAACAAACACCAAGAAAACACACAGGAGTGTGGAAACAAGTCTGCTTGGAAGAAAGTAAAGATCTTTGTATAACTTAAAACTACAGAATAACTTGATTCACAGATGCCTTTTTTTAAAAAAAAAAAAAAAACAATTTACACTGTAAGGACCTCGACCACTCTTAGCTTTTAAATGAAAATAGAGTTAAAAATAATTTTGTTAACATTTTAGGGTGTGGGCACTGACTTTTTGACTTCATAGTTTAGTCTACTTCCCATCCTTTTTTGTCACACTAAGTGAACTAGACCCCTAATAGGGGTACGGGGTAGGACTAAGGAGAGACTTACTCTGGAAGACATTCCCCAAGTCATGTGTTGGGACTTGTAAGGTCCTGATAACAAATTTTATTGTTTCATTTGATAAATTTTCAGTTTACTAGCTTAGGTGTAGTTTGAGTTAAGCATTTAGCAATTGTGTGGATCTTAAAATGGATCAGGAAACTGTTACTGGAGCTAAAAGGTGACTGGAGAGTTACCAGAGAGTACCAAGAACTAAAGGTTAGGAAAAATGGTATTATAGCATGAGGCTGGGAGAGGAAAGAGGAAATACTAGGAACCACTTGAGACAGTAAGCACACCTGTTGCTATCTCCTCCTCCCTATCCTCTGCCAGTTTTCCTAACTCTCCCCTAGAAAGCAACAAAGAAGAAAAAGCTGTAGGGCACACTCTAGGAAAGCAGTCCAGACATAATATAGAATAATACAGTCAAGGCTCAGGCACCAAGTGTGCCAGGAGAAAGACTTCTGCACAAGCAGCACACACTGGCATCCTTCTCAGTGAAGTCAAAAATGAACAGAGATGACACTAGCCACAGCTACAACATTAAGAACAGGTAAGGGACCATTCCTAATCTTGCAAATAGAAGGTGAAGCACAGCCTGTGTCCACACAGCTAAACTCTGCTCCCTGCTCCTCCAAAAAAAGAGTAACTTCCTTATTGGATAGTCCCTGCAATAAGCTTTGCACTGTACTGAGTCTGGAAATTGGTTGGAAGAGCACTAAACAGAAAAATAAAAACAGTGAGTACGCTAACAGTTACACGGTACAGGCTGCTCTAATGCAACAGTCACTCCTTCTCATAGACCTATTTAATTTGCTAGCCTAAACATGAACGTTAACAGATGCCCTAAACCCTTACTACTTGTGCCAGAGGATAAAAAGGAGATAAAACTAAGCAGACATCTCCCTAATGTTTAGACTCATAGAAATGTGCAGATATCCAAATTTGGTTCATCTCAACTTATTCCTCCAATCCTTTCCAAATAAGAGAAATGATGTTTTTATCGGTGCCGCATGAAGTGCTTCCCTTTTACCAAAGAGCCAGACAAATAATATGAGTCACATGAAAGAAGCAACCAACACTAGATTTTTTTCTTAGGCCATATATAAACACTCATAAAAACCTATCTTTTCACTAAGTCAGAAAAAAAAAAAATCATAAGACATTTGAGCAAAATAATTGTATTAAAAGAATGGGATTTCGCTAAGGAATATAATAGCATTATCTTCTAATGCCATTCAAGTAAAGAATATGCTCCCATCCCTCCACACCTTGAAAATTAGACAAGCTCTTCAGAGTCACAGTGATTAGGAAACTACAATGATCAATTTAAGACTGTTTCAATGTGCCCGTGTATCTGTAATTTATGACCTGGCATTATCTGAAACTGCTAGATGCTGACATTACAATTTTTATATTGTAATTATATCCAAGATACAAAACCTTCCAACGGAAAATACGCTTCTGACTAATACTTAGGAACAACTGATTTCTTTAAAGAAGTCTCTGAATTATAAGAATTACATGATGCCCCCATTTGCTCTCTTACTATACTTATTAAAAGCAATATCAAAATTCAAATTACTGAAACTGCCTCACACACAAAACATCAAAGGAACTTTCTGCCAGCAAGCACGCAACACTTATTATATAGTCCTATAAATTCTTCTAAAACAAGATTTTCCTTTGGATGGAGCAGTTAGTCCTGAAATCCATTTCCAGGCGCTTGAAGAAGAAAATCACCACAAGTAATCAGCATGGATTCCCCAGGGAGAAGCTATGCTTGACCAACTTGACAAGCTACAACAAATTGATCAGCCTGATGGATGAGGAGAGAGCAGCGAATATTGTCTTTCTGGACTTCAGCAGGGCCTTTGACACTGTCTTCCTTAAGATCCTCATACACAAGCTGTTGATGTAAGGGCAGACAGTGTGGTGGGATAAAAACTGGCTGAACAGGCAGCCCAGAGGGTGGTGATCAGCAACACAGTCTATTTAGAAGCTGGTATCTAGTAGTGTACCTGAGGGATCAATACTGTGTCCAGTCCTGTGTAGCATCTTCATTAACATCTGGACAATAGGGCAGAGCACACCATCATCAAGTTTGCTGATGACAAAAAAAAAAACTGAGAGCAGCTGACACACCAGAGGGTTTTGCTGCTTTCCAGAGGGATCTCAAAAGGCTGGAGAAATAAGCTGACAGGAATCTCATGAAGTTCAACAAGGAGAAGTACAAAGTCCTGAACGTGGGGAGAAGCAGCACCATGCACACCCCTGGGGATCACTCAGGAGGAAAGCAGCCTGGCAGAAAAGGACCTGTGCTACCCAGACACAAAGTTGAACACGAGCCAGCAATGTGCCCTTGCCACAATGGCATCCTGGGCTGCATTGGGCAAAGCACTGCCAGAAGGCTGACGGAGGTCAGAACTGTTTGAATTACAAGAGCTATACTTATGGCAATCCTAATGGATGAATGTCCAATATGTTCTTAAAAGACATTAGAGATTCAAATAACCTCTAAGCAGCCTATTGAAGTCACTCCCTTGCACTACCAACCACGCTTTTCCTCATTCTCCTTGTCCAGCCTGAATCTTCCTTCCTGAAATTTGTTATCCTGCCTACCATGGATACATAGAAGACATAGCATACTTCTTTTCTGTAACAGCTCTTCACATTTTTTAAGATCATGTTCTCCTCAATATTCTCTAACCTAAACAATTTCTATGCTCTTGGTCTGTCCTTGACAGTGAATTCTCATCTTCCCCACTTTGGATGTTCTCCAACTGGTCAGTATCTTTGTCGAAGTGCTATTCCTGAAACTGAACGTTTCTTGCAAGCTCTCCTCTTGTTTATACATTCCAGTCTAGCTATGCCATTTTCATACCAGCAAGACACTGGCGGCTCAGGCTTTGGCTATTATTCCTGCCCAAACAAGCACTTTGGCCCAGCACTTCTTCCAACTGAATTACATGACATCTTCTCCCTCTCTGCTACTGTCACGATTGATTTGAATGCTAATTCCATCTCACTCTGTGCTTTGTCTGTTCTCATGCTTGGGCCATTGGTAAATGTAATGAAAACTGCCTACCTACTACCTAAGTTAAAAACTTCAATCATCAGAGAAGGTCATCTCCATACTGACTTTAATTTCTGGTAAGTAGCACCATCATAGTTTTCACAGCAATTCTGCACATACCTGGTAGAATTTTCACACAGACCATACTCTCTGCCAGCAGACTGTCATGAGAAACACCAGCAAAGCTTTCTTACAAGCCATCTAGAAGGCATTTATTGCTCTTCTTTTAACCATAAAGCTTGTAATGAAAATCTGACAGCTTTGAAAAAACATGTTTCATAATTCCAATGTAATTATTATTCATCTTGTTTTATTCTAGTAATAATAAAATTTGTTCCACTATTTCCACGGGAAACTAATTTCAATCAAATGGCAGTGATTTCCCAAGTCTATTTCTTTTGCTGCTTATTTCTTGCTCCATTATCTACTGACTAATGTTGTTTATCATCTGAAGTGACTAGAAATGGAGATACTACTTACAGGTTTCCTAAGGAAAAAAAGTGATAGTGCTCCAATTAGGGGCATGTCTCCAATTAGTGGTTCCAGGATAACCCTCATAGTACCATGGATCTGGGAGAGAGAAACAGAAAAAGACAATGGAATTGATTACAGTTTAAGTTTAAATGAAATCTATTCACTGGCAATGCTCACAGTTCTGATTCATGAAGTTCCCAATTTTGGAAGATTTATATATTTATATTTTTATATAAAACTTCATCCAAATCCATATGTACATAGGCATTAAATACTTGGACTTACAAATTCATTCATCTAAAAGGAGGTGGGAGGCAAATGGATGAGGTGAGGCTCTTCACAGTGGTATGTAGTGACAGGACAAGGAGCTACGGCCTAAAACTCGAACATAGGAAGTTCCATACAAACATGTGGAAGAACTTCTTTACAGTAAGGGTGATAAGGGTGACGGAGCACTGGAACAGGCTCAGCACAGAGAGGCTGTGGAGTCTCCTTCTGTGGAGATATTCAAGACTCATCTGGATGCCTACCTGTGCGACCTACTGTAGGGAACCTGCTTTGGCAGGGGATTGGACTTGATGAGCTCAAAATCCCTTTCAACCTCTGCAATTTGGTGATTCTGTGATCTACATTATTAGGTAATACCTAAAACTAAGATAAATGATTCTTATAATGAACCCACACACCAAATGTACATTTGCACTAGCTTCATTCTCTCTCTCTTTTCCAGTAGAAAATGGTACTGATTTAAAACAGTTCTGTATCCGAATGTACCCTTTTCAGCTCAGTCATGTTACTGAAGTTTTACATTATACCAATATTATTCAATTTTGAAAAAAAACAGTAAGTAACAAAAATTACACAATTAGTGGTTCTCTCTTGCATCTTGTAAATTATTGCATCAGCAAATGGCAATTCAGTGACAACTGGATATCAAAATAAAGAAGAACCGTACTTCACCTGTATACTTTTTACACCAGCTCTACAGAAGTATCTCTTGATCTCCAAATCAATTTCACAATTTCCAACAAAACTAAGAAAGAAAAACAATAAAGGAATACATTTCATTTTTATAAATTGAACTGCAGTAGAGTTAGTTCTATCCTGCACAGCTAGGATAATGTTTTACATCTCAGTCTGTATTAAAAAAAAAAAAAAAGAAAAAGAAAAAAGAATGCTTAAGCATTAAAAACACATAACAAGACCAAGATTGTTAAAACAAAACAAAACCACATATCCCCCTCATAACATCAACACTATTACAAAAACACCCAGAAATTAATACAAAGAGTTATGTTATCATCTCCAGCAGCATACATAAGACAAAACACTTGTAGCCTTAATTTTGGGAAATAATGGACACAGAATTCATAATCCACTCTAGGAAAGCTGTTATACAAGTCCAACCTTATCCTCAGGAGCCCAAACAGTGTCATAATACTAAAACAATGTCAATATCACTTGCTTGAGAAATTCTAGAGCTGATACACTTCAATCCTGAAATTTGAATTGGTTAACAGATATTTTCATTTTATAATCTAACAGCAGAAACATTTTGATTCTTTTTAGATAATATACTAATAATATTACATGTTATTACATGTAATATAAGCAGAGGTTACAAACTGGCTTGGATTTTGGTGGTTCTTCATGTGATGAACAGCTTTGCTGAAATACAGCTTAAAGTTTGAAATCTTTTCCTTTCTGTGGAGTACAGGTACATTAAAGGTTAGCAAGATGGAGCTACCAATACAGGATTGTCACTGACAGTATTCTAGGTGCAGAACTGTATTACCTTCCAAGAGACCTAAGCTGTATAGTGAAAAATTGTTCAGCCATTTTTAGAAATCTGATCTAATCTTATTACAGAGAAATTATTTCTGGGAAATTATGAAGAAAACGGAACTGCCCACAATGCACAATCAAAAGAGAATGAAGGTGAGAATCACTGCACTCATATCTGTGATTCAGATCATCTGCACGCTACTGTGCTCTGTGTGTGATTATGCTGTCTATCTGATTTCAAACAAATACCATTAAAAAGAAAAGCACAAGAGCAGCAAAACATTCTTGTAATGCCCAACATCGGAATTTATTTCAGACTATTCAAAATGACAAGTTTGGGGAACTGGAAGAAAACAACACAATGGATTTAGGAAGGTGACCATTGCTTTCTCTGGAAAGAATGCAGTGTGACTGTACAGTTTAAAAATAGGTATATAATTTTTAATACACAATTTTAAACAATGTAATTTCTATTTCTGTCTGTATCTAACTAGCTAGCTATTTATACACACACACATATATACACACACACACACACATAAAGCCAGCTCTATAAGTATACGTTATAAATTTATGTAACATGACAGAGAGAGCAGAAAGGCCAATTCAATCCTGCAATTGAAACCTCAGTCTTGGCACTTTGTAACATCAGAGTTATTTGTGAAATGATGACTGGGAAACAATACGTTCATTTGAAAATCCACAATAAAATGATTACTAATTGAAGTAAAAAAACAGTAATGAACTGCATGTGAGGATACAATGTCAACAACTTTCAACTTTACAATAAAGTTAAACATGATTTTATCCACTAAGATATTTATCTGGGTCCATTAACAGTCAAAGCAGTATGGAACTCCACAGCAACATCAACATACAACTTGAAGACTCATTTAGTCAGCAAGTTCTATACATTCAGATCATAGTACCCCAGTAAAATTATGGCTCCTGTAATGTACAGACCACAGGGATAGATTACAGTTTAATGAGGACAGTCTTATGTGAATACAAGAATAGCTGTACTGAATCAGATCAGAAGCCAAGGACACTTTATGTGGTCACCGTAGCCAGTAGGAAATAGCCAGAGGAAAAAGTCTTAAGAACACATTTCCCAGATTACAGTGATCTGCGATTCTGTATTTTGGATTACCTTCATTGTTTTTAAAAGGTCTACTGAACCAATTTTTACTTTTGTCTACTGCCAGTGCAATGATAGCAAACCTCCATTCTAGCCTCAACTGCTAGAAGCTATGAGAGTCACCCCATAGTTCCTTTTCCATTTTCTGCCTGAAAGATAATGCTGCTGGTAGTAGTGTCAGGCTGTTAGACTTGTTATTTAAACCACTTCAAGGAATTTATTTCAGCCTGTTAGACTGGATTCTTCTCCAGCTGTTAGCACTTCTCTAAGTAGGTTGCAATGTCATGCCATGTAACATATGGCTAGAGATTTCACTGAAGTCTAGGAAATAAGACATTCCTGGAGTTTTTTTGGCCCTTGCTCACAGGGGTAATCAACCTCCCATATCCGAAGCCCAGGATGCAGCAACCAATTTAGATCTTAACACTCAGGAGCCCACCTTAGAAAAAGGAGCCTACAGTCACGAATACAGCTGGGATCTAGAAAAAATATTTCAAAATTAAGAATAATCAAGTTTAAAGTTTGGAACTTTTGTTTTGAAAAACAGGGGCTGAGAGACCCAATTATCTTTTTGGTTACTGTCAGGGAAGCAGCAAGAAATGCAGAAGGCTGCTTTTTGCTGGATTGCCACAGACTGACAAATCGGCCTTTCCACAAGCTACAAACAGGCAAAAAAGTCACCATAATACTTATCTAGGACTGTTAAATAACAGAAATGTTGCTGGGTTCACTGAGTGTGCTTTCAAAAAACCCTGTAACTGCAGATACTGTTGAGAAAAGTCTTTGGCAAGCACTGGGTAGGTCTATTTATAAACCTATATGAAAGGGCAAAGAAACCTGAAGCAATTGCCATTATATAATACATAGATTTACTACTTTTGGAGGCATGACCACAAGTTACTTCAGCAGCTATCATTCTCTTTATCTAATATCATGTTTATAAAGAATCTAAGAAATTGAGAAAAGACAAAAAAAAATTTACATTTGAAACTTTAGACTAGACCAAATCCTATGGCAAAGTTGTAATGAATTAGAAAAAAGTAGTAGCTCATAGATCATGCTTTAGCTTTGGAAATCTTTTTTTTAATTAACCAATGTTAATTTAATGATGCAATCATACAGAGAGTTAATATACTATTTCCCTCATTTAAATGCCATTTACAACATGCAGTTCCTTCCTCCGATCACGTGCAATCAGAAGTAACAACATTTGTATACCAAAGCATTTCTTTTCCTTCCACCCCAACGTAACTGCCCACTCAAACAAACAAGATATATTCTAAAGCATAGACACTGTTGTAGTATGAGAATAAAGATCACCTGATCTGAAGATCCAAAATGATCTGCCTTTTGTCCACATTTTCAGTGTAGACTTTTACACCATTTATCCTCAGAGGCTGAAAAAAAACAAGCAAACTGAAGCTGAATCATTTTAGTCATATATGTAATATTAAACTCTTAAGTTAGAAATAAAGGTGCATATACACCTAATCATGCATGAAGAGAGACAAGTTAGACATTTACTATAAGCATTATCAAAGGTGTTAATAATGCTATCAGTTTAGCTGAAGACAATCAGAAGGATTCACTCAATCACAACCCTTCAGGCAATTACTCTGGGTTGAGACTGCTAGATTTCAACACTTACCAGAGGTTTTATGCTAAACTTCTACCTCAACTTCTCTAGTAAACATCTCATTTCTCTGTACTAGAGCACATCTTATACTGTCAGACAGCATTCTGTCATTTCGCTGTGCAGGTAGGAATTAAAACTACTTCTCCTTAGAATAAGTTAGTCAGAATGGATGAAAAATAACAATCTATTAACTCCACACACACACACAAAACAAACAGGTAAAGCACTTTGTATGCTTTTCTTTTTATTTCCTTTGATCTTCTCAAAAAGTAAAAATATTGGTTGATGCAGGTAAGAATAAGCAGTGCCCAACTTATTGCAAGTAGTGCTAACTTATTCTTAGCTTGGATTGATCAAACAGGCTCTTCTCCAGGCACGTGAGAGTTATACACCACGATCCCTCTTCATGGGACTGAACAGCAGGTGAGCACCTATCTGTTCCCTGAAACTGTAACATGCAGTCCTGTGAAAAGCTGAGCCAGAAGCCTCATCACTGGACTCCATGCATTACGTGGTGTCAAGTACATCTGTTACAAAACAAGATAATTGCACTTGGAACATCTGATAAGAAAAGGATAATGTTCCCTGCTCATTTAAACTAAAGAATTACATGAACAGTATTAAGATCATGTTGCTATGTGCTCTTCAGATAACTAGGTCCTGCTATGCTTTGACACTTCACCTCATTCTCAGGCAGACTTCTACAGTAGAGATAGAAGGAAAGTAATAATTAAAAAAAAAAATCATTAAACCTTAGCTCTGATAAAAAAGCCACGTTTTTATTTTAATGTCACACCAGAAATCAGAATGAAGCTCATCAAGCACCACCAAAAACTATTTCTGTGTAGATTCGAACAGGTTACATGAAAACAGTACTTAAGGTAGAGCCTCTTAAAAAGACTTGACCAGAAACCAACCTGATGACCAATATCAATCTTCGTGAAACTGAAGGTACTGAGGTGGTTGTTTGCTCCTCTTACTGCTGGTTCTATGGTCTCCCGAAAGAGTTTCTCAATAAATTGGCAAATAAAAGGCCACATTTGTTTTACAGTCTAAGAAAAAGAGAAAAAAAAGAAATCTACTTTTAAAACAGAGTCAGAAATAAGTGAAAATATTTTTGAAGGCAGAAGTTAAGAAATATTCTACAAAGTTTTGAGCATGTCAGTTTTGTAGACAGTTCATTACAGACATAAGAACGAAATAAAATTATATTAAGAAAATTTTTCTTTTATCACATGTATTCATATGCAGCCTGCATATGCTTAGTGTTAAGTACATATACTTTATTTACTATTTTCTAATTAACTCACATTCCTCTTTGCTCTTTGAATGAAATACATTTAAATAAATCCAAGCTACACAGATCAGTATCTTACATTATTATTACACACACAAATCAAAACTGCAAAATTGATTTATTTTTAGATTGTAGGTCAGGAACCTACAGTAACTGGAAAGCGTCCCAGAAAAGTAGAACATAAAAAACTGTGTTTACAGCTGCTACAACTTCCACACAATTATAGCTGTCATTATTCTAATGCCACCTAAAGTCGCTCTGCAAAAATCACGCGCAATCTCAACCTCATGAAAATAGATGTAATCTATCACGATTCTCTCTCATGGCTCACTGGATCAGCAACCAGAAACATCAACTGTAAAAAGAGCACAGAAAGCTAAAACCGTTCTATTCTCAGATTCTTCTCCACTGTCTTTTAGATCTCCAATTCCCCTTCCTCCTCCAGTTTCTTGGGAAGCAGTGCTAATTGCTGCCCTTACCTTGTTGAGCCATTCTGCTCTCTCCGTATCTGGAAAATGGACCTAAAAACAAATGAAAAATATAAAGTATATATTGATTAATCATGTCAAATCATTTATAATACAGGAAAGCTTAGTGATCCCCATACAAGCACTATATACAAGTGAACAACACATTAAATACTTAGTTTTCTTGACAAGAATATCAGAATTCAAGGAAATAAGTATGAACTCATTTCTGAACTACACAGATACAAGTATATGCTTAACCATATACTTTATAGTGACATCTGGAATTAACTGTTGCTTTAAAACCACAAACAAGCTAAACAGAAATAATAAGCATAGCTGGCAGCTAGTGCGAGATGTCAACCAACTTTACCTCTCATGTTTCAAAGGCTTTTAACATGACTGCCAGAATTCCAACTGCAACTGTTCCTTTCATTTGTGCCAGGTCTTTTGCAATATCAATAAATTACAGTTAGAAATATCCATTACATTCAGCTGAATCTCAGATATAAGGATTATAGTTCTAACAACAGCCCTTCAAAAGACATTTTTAACAATTCCTATTTTTAAGCAGCTGCAGAAGTCGGTGAGACAGAGGAGTGATGGTATATAGGTGGCTGGAAAGTACCCATCACAACAGGAAAACAATAAATATATACAGTTTTCCAGGCACAGAAGGAAAGCTTGGTTCGTAACTTTGTCTCTTCCACACAAACAAGACAGGTAAAAAAATTGCAGTTCCACAGAAGCAAAGTGTGTTGGTTTCTTTACCTAATGTTGTGACCAACTTCAATGACAGGATGCAGGTCACACTTTAGATACACAAAGAGCCTCTGAACACACTAAAAATCCATGACCTACATCTACTGACTTTTGTGAAGCAATGTCTCAGCTGAATTGCAAAGTCTTAATCTCTTCATAGCATAACAGAGTGTAACATAGCGTGACAGGCTTTTAATAGCAACGGTGACTGGTTATTTTCTCAAATAACATATTATACATAGGAATAGTGACATACACACTTCTTAAACTGTATTTTCAACAATTGCAGAGCTCCTTTAATGACTCTTTTCAAGTTTAATTTTTATTATATTTTTGCACTAACAATCAGCAAAACCGTATTCTCAAGTATACTTGAGTTATCTTCAGAGCAGTCCCGAATTTCTTCCAACTGTGCATGCTTTAGCTGTGCAGCAGGGCTGCTCCCTAAAGTGCACTCAGTATTGTCAATTATTTTTCCAAACAACTTTTTACAGCCAGAGATTCAGCAAAACCACTACAGATGGCACAAGGATAATCAACACATCTGCTTCTGACTGCAAGAAAAGCATTTAATCGCATTTATTTTTTCAAGAAATGTCATCATTTAGTGATTACAAAAAGTATAATTATTAATAATTGAGTGGTTTTGGAATTTTTTTTTCAGAATTAGCTTCCTAAAAAATTCCTAGTGAGCAGAATGTCAGAAGTCTGTGTTTATAGGGTGTTTTTAGTGGTCGTAAGAAATATATATTTTTTTGCATTTACGTTTACAACAACACAAACACTGCTGAATGGACCAATGCTTGTAATTAATTCCGATTTGCACTCAGTACATCTGAATACAGGAGCAGAGGCAGCTTTTCCCTCCCATACCCACCAAGCACCCTTCACTTTCAGCCCCAAATTACTCAAAATTATCAGAATCTAGCTGGGAAAGAACAAGGCCATACACAGTAATATCTAACCACATACACTAATTATCATTGATTCTTTTTTGATCTACTGTGCAGCTTTTGTTAGCCAATTAACAAGGAATGACTTAATTTTTCAAATTTTAGTCCTTTAGCATGCCACATCCACTGCGCTACTGTTTGGATTAGAATCATAGACTCACCAAGGCTGGAGAAGACCTGCAAGATCATCCAGTCCAACCATCCGCCGATCACCAATAGTTCTCACTAAACCATGTCCCTCAACACAACGTCTAAACGTTCCTTGAACACCTCCAGGGTTGGTAACTCCACCCCCCCCCCCCCAGGCGGCCCGTTCCAGTACCTGACCACTCTTTCAGAAAAGCAGTATTTCCTAACATCCAGCCTGAATCTCCCCTGGCGCATCTTGAGGCCATTCCCTCTCGTCCTATCACTAGATACATGAGAGAAGAAGCCGACACCCAGCTCACCACAACCTCCCTTCAGGTAGCTATAGAGAGCAATATAGTCTCCCCTGAGCCTCCTCTTCTCTAAGCCAACTCCTTAATTACATAAACCGAGCTTACTTCTACAGCTGCGTATGTTAAAAAGTTAGAAATTATGCAATAAATTACATCCTCCATTCCTGTTTTCCATTCTTGCTTTTCTATTCACTACAATAAAATAATTTGGTTGTATTCAGTATTTATTCCAATCATTGAAATAGTACAGCATGTGTCTTCTCCATTTTGCCATCTTTAAGACTGAAAGTTTTAATACTATCAACTTGGAATCAAAAGTTGAACTTTATTTAACCTTTAGATGGCTCCACAACCAAGCTGGCTGAAAGTAAGGCGTAAGTGTTTATCAGTCTACAAATTTCATACATCTTTAGTGCACTAAATGAGAGTCCAATATTAATGACAATATTTTATTTTGCTTAGTTATTATTCAAAGGAAAGTATGACCAGAGAGAACTTTTACGAGAAATACCCTAATTACAGTGTTCAACACCAAAAGAATTATTATTATATTACATGCTCCAAGAGTGCTTTAATATGAAATGCTCAATTTCATAATGCTTGCAAGTGCTCAAAGGATGCATTTCTGCACATTAAAATACATGATTTAGCCTTCACACAAGTACTTGTGCTCAGCTCTAAACAACCTATGCTCAGTTCCTATTTCTAATGTGTTCTTATCCTTCACTGTCAAAAAGCCTTATGGTTTCCTGCTTTCATGCCAGGTAAAACTGGCATAAAATCTAGATACCTACATAAACGTCACTAAAATATACATTGCACAGTCATTGTAGCAATTGTTATTCACCAGTCCCCTTGAGTAAAACATTTTCCTTCTTTAAGTGGTTATCTAGGTAGCCAGCCATTGCCACCCTCCAAGCTAGCAGCCATCTCTTGTATTTGGTGATTATGATCACAAATACGCTACAGTACAGAGGTCCTAGCTGTTACCTGAGGGAACAACAAATAGAGTAAATACACTGAAAGTACTACTGATGAGAATACTCCATGAGATTAAAACTTTTTTTGCAACAAACCAATCACTTTTTTAGGAACAGTGCATTACAGTAATGTAGGAAAAGGAAGCAATAAAAGCAACTCGTAACTATTTTTCTAAATAAATATACAAATAAAATTAACCAAAATACCCTACTACGTTGATGCTTTTTTCTCCCTTCTATTTCCCCTCAAGGATTACAGGTAAGAATTCCATTTTAGACTGCAGTAAAAATCATGTGTTATATTGGCTATCTTTAAAAGACGCCTGCCTGAGGCCACATTACTCAGTGTATGGCTGGTTCCTTCCATCTGTACTGACTGCTTAATTTGTTTGCTGCTCCAGATTAAAGTCTTAAAGAAGCTTCACCAGTTACTGCAAGTTTTAGTACACAGTCACACAATATAATCCACATTCTCACTATAATTTCAATATAACTAACTATAACTGAACTGCTTTCCAGTTATTTCACAAAGGTCTATCAAATTGGACACCCATCCCTTCTGCTTGCTTTGGAAAGCTAAAACTGCAAACAAAAATCCCTCTGTATTAAAAGCACAAGTGTCCAGCTTAAACATTAAAACCTAAAAGGGTATCACAACCAGCCTACACTCTCTCCACGCATTAGCAGTGGAGGGAGAGCATCCTACAGAGGGAAATTCAGAACAGAAGAGCAAATGAGTTGCTATAGATCACCTTCTGAAAGTACAGCATTAACAGAGATTTAAACTTGCCTGAACCTAGATGGTGTAGAAAAAAAAAATGAAATGCTAAAATTAAGTGATCCCTTGAATTAAAACCGTCAGATTAACTTGCCTAAATTTATTGCAATTCTGACTTTGAGTTCTAAATTTTGGGTTAGAAAAATTTCATAAAGGAATCAAAAAAAGGAATCCCAGCATTACGAATTAATATAGCAGAATTCAAGCTCAATTTAGCAGTGCTTTATTTTTGTGTGTCCCAGTCGGTGAGGCACGGAGGCCGAGGGACATTTTAGGGGAGACAGAGCTGAACAGGGCCAATGGCAGAATGCTGTGTATTCCAGGCAGCAATTTCCTTCTCTCTCCAGAACCCAGCAGCAGCAGGTGGAAGACTTCCTCATTCGCACAGAGGAGTGAGCTCCAAGTCTTCTGCCGCTCCATCCAACGTGAAAAGGCTGCTGCTCAAACACAGCCACTCTTTTCTAATGAGAAGTAATTGCCATTAAGTAAATTTGCTCTTAATGAAAATGAGAGCGAGCTGGAAGGGAAAGCAGGCAGGGCTCCCCCCGTTACACAGCCTGCCTCTGCCTTCCCTTCCAATTATTTATCTCCGGTGTTATTCTGGCAGTCTCTTCATTTTTTCAACCCCAAAAATATCCTAGCTCCTGTATCTTCTGAAATACAAGGAAAAACCAACTGCATCTACTGTTGCAGAAGTGCAGGATTCAGTATTCCTGAAACAGAAGTTGAAACAGTTAATAATTAGGGTTCCTCCAAAACCCTGCAATTAACCACAGGCACTTATTGCCTAAATTAACAAACAACTGCTGTTTCCATTACTTTCCGGCAATCTGATTTGCTTCCGTTCAGCATACTTTGGTATGCATTCTGTGTTTGCAGTCTTAAATATACTAAAATCATTAGCCTGTGCGAAGCAAAACCTGCATTCAGTATTATAAATGCAGTCTGCTGTCAGCATGAGACTTAGGCAAGGACCCTGATTCAATTTTACTGAGCATCACTGTGACCACCATAAAAACTAAAAGTAAAGTGGAAATAGCAGAAAAAATGGAAACCTAACTAAATGGAAGAAGGAGTCGTAATGGCAAGCAAGGTTAAGGATTGCATTTATTTATAAACTGGAATGTGAGGCATTTGAATGCTTGGACAACACATCGGAAAACAAAATAAACCTTTAAAAAAAAAAAAATAATTCCATGCCCTTTGAGTCAGACCTGCACCTACGAGACAGAGCAGCATTAGACACATATAGCTGGTGTCACATCAAATGTTCCTGCAGCACACGCTGTCCCCACGTGAGCTCCGCTATCAGTGCCACACGCCCCACAGGCTGCCACGAGGCACTAAGGGCGTCTGCTCAGCACACACTTCTCAGTGTGATGTCTGCCGTATTCCTCACTGTCCCACAAGCTATCTGCTCAGAGCCAGGGCAGGCATCGAGGTGAAAGAAGAAATTTCTTCAGCGACACGGCAACTAAACACAGAGCAGATTGGCACTTGTAGGAAGGCTGAAACAAGCGGCTTTTCAGCACATCCATGTGTAAATACTAACACGGGAAAGCTACTATAACAAAAGGAATATACCTCAAGTACTGAAAAGGACATTCTTTGAATAGTTGGGAAAGTTGCATTTCACTGCAGCCCTCTGTTATTTCTGTTCCTCTCTTCTTCTTCATGGCATACCAAGCAGTTCAAAAGTGAAACGAACAGCAGCTCACACACACATGGGATAAATACCCTGGTAGTTCATGATGGGAACTTCCTAACACATTTATAGTATTACATCTGGAAGACAAGGAAAACAACTAGCAGCAGCGTACAGGGTTTTTGGTAAAAGCACGCAAAGGTAGCATAAAGCAGGTCTTTGGAAAATGCTGCAAATGGTTGCAGCGCTGTTGTGATAGTCTCCCCACCTACACATGCTGCTGAATTTAATCTAAGCCAAAGCACAGAGAGATCACACATTCAACCTTTCTGCCATGCTAGCATTAAAACATGAAATTGAGCTGAAAATATTTAATGCTTTTTAAAATAATGCAAGCATCTCTTATCAACAATATAGAAGTATCTAAGTTTCTCTTTTAAGTAATATAAGAATGCCATTTTGCTTCAGTATTTTTTTTAAAGTTATACAAAATACGCACATCAGATCGTAACTGGGAAAGTGACCCAGAAGGGCCTTGAAGTCACGGCAGCTGTGGATCCCTCACTCGGTCCATCCCCACTGCAACACTGCAGCACCAGCACAGTGCTCTCATCTGGACATTCCATCTGGCTGCTAGGGTGAACACCGTCTTTGGCAACACAAAATAATGCCGTATTTGCAAAGGAAAGTCCTCCCTAAAATACTGCTCTGATGTGACTGACAGAGCAGCCCAGGAGCTGGTCTTAGCACTCAGAACTGAAGGATGCTGAGGTAGCACAAAGCACACATTCAGTTTTCTCCATGCATACCTTTCGCTTCAATATCTACTAAATATACTTCACTCATACAGGCAGTGAGGCTTGTTGAGAACTGCAGTACTTTTCAGCAATTTGACTCATCAGTACAAAACCTACATAAAATTTGCTTAAGTGCTGCTATTTTTGCATGTGAGTACAAAGAGAGACTGTGCAAGTACACTGCAATACGAAGTTATCCAGAAACCTATTTTAGCAGCAGCTTGCCATAAAATCCTCTGGGATAAGCATTATAAGCAGCTGCTCTGGAAGAAGCACAGAACAGTAGTCTGCAAGCAAGGGAGCTGGGAAACCCTTCTTCTAGCCTGACACTCAGCCTTTGCAACCCCACCTCGAGGAATGCTGGCCAGCCCAGAAATGCACTGAGCATCGCTCACTTCCAGAAACATCGGGGCTTAACCCCTGAAGAACAACACACAAAACACATCCCTTGCCATAACACTGCTGGTTACACAATTTCCTTTCAAGTATCCGGAAATACATCGGTATGGGTTTCTGTTACATCTGGATGCAAAATCTACCTTAAACACAGAGCACTGTTGCTAGAGGAACCATGCAGCTTCCCTTTGTTTATCACACCACAAGTTGCATGTCTCTCCTAAACAGAAACGTTTAAAAGCCTTCAGTTCTCCAGCAAAGGATGATCAAGTGCAGCCCCATTTCTGAAGCTCTGTCAAGTACTAGCACACTAGTTCCATTTATCATAACTCAGGCTACAGTACGAAGTCAACTCTGCAGCTAAACTGCTTTATTTTCACTGTAGCTGAAGAGCACCCTGTAGTATTTTTCACCATTACTGTGTTCAAATATCTTTTCTACTTTCCATCTGGAAAAGGATTCTAAATTTTCAGTGACCAAACTGGACTGGGATAGAGTGGCATTAAGTTGCAAGAACATTAATAGTTTCCACTTTCTGAAAGATCCATACATGGAACCTCTGACATAGGACAGATATCCTAACATAGATAAAGATGTATTTTTTGCTCCTCTGTTTTTTTTCCAGAGTTTAACGCAGGTTTCTGATCTCAAAACAAGTTACCAAGAACAAGAAATACAGCCACTAGAAGTTAACTTTGCCATGTAAAAAGATTCATTTTGCCTTCATCTTTCTCTAAAAGAAAAAAATCATCACAACAAAAACAGTCTGAGAAAATTAAGTTACGCTTCTCAGCTTGATGGCTAGACTTTGTATTTTAAAAATCTCTTCAATAATAAAAATTCCTTTACATTTCATATAAGAGGGTTTAAATTTAAAAGGACTAATGAAATCACTGGATATGGTAGGAACGCATGGATGAAAACAATCCCCATGTTCACAGACTTAACAAGGCACGTGGTTGGTCTGCCCACCAAAAGCCAGCCCTTTGACTATACCAGTTGAGCTCATATCCCTTATGCAGAAGCCACCAAGAATAAGGACTCACTGAAAGCAATCCTCAAGTTAATGAGAAGTGGAAGATTCCCAACAAAAATATTTCAAGGCATTCTTCAACTGAAACAGAAGATTTACCTTCCTTCTAAATTGCCAGTTGGAACAGAAGTGAAGTTGAGCACTTCTTGAAGTAAGGTGACAAGCACTTAGGTTTACCACTTACTACCCAAAAGACCGATGTGATCTCTTAACTATTCAGAAGACCAGAATTTGTTACCAACTGTTAAGGCAGAACAGTGCCCTCTGTCTCACCTTCAGTGAGCATTCACAGCAACAGCAACTATATTTTAAGTGTCCATGTCCAGTGGAAGGCCAGGACAAGCATGGTTAAGTAAATAGATAAGTGAAGGATTGAGCAGCATGACACGTGAACAAAACACTCAAGAACTGGATTTACACTTGAAGTCTTGTTGTCACACCAGGCTACAGACATCTAACATAACCAGTATTCACTAAGCCGGACATCTCATGATAGCCTACACTACTATGTCTCCAGATTCCCACAATTGCTATTGAAAGTAGACTCAGATTTTAAATGGTCAGATTGCTGAAAGGTATGGCATGAATCAAAATCATAAGGACTCTCGCTGAATTTTGCTACTTGAAAAATGCTGCACAGTACTACTTTTTCACATGTTGCTTACTTAATCTCTTATTACTCTCAAAAGTCATTTCTTTCATTTTCCTCTTTTCCCTAGCAGTCTTAATTACCTCGAACTTTTAGCTTCCAGGTTATCTAAGTTTTATAGGGCACTGACACCTTATTTTTAATGTTACATTTTAAAAAAATCATCTGTATTTTTAAGCATAGATGACAAATTCCTTTCCAATTCTCTTGAGAATCCAGGCATGTTCCCAAGGATCCTACTGCATGCCAGAGTGTTTTGCTGTCTTCATGATCAACAGAAGAAAAATTTCCTCTCTGGATTGCTAAATACAAGCTTTCAAACTAGCTTGTACTACCAGTGTGGCAGCACAGTTTACTGTCCTTTGAATGGACTTGTGCAAAGCATTTGTCACCGTCCTCCATTACATCCTTGTCTCTAAACTTGAGAGCAATGGATGTGACAGATGTATCACTCAGTGGATAAGAAATTGGCTGGATGGCCACACTCAAAAAGGTGTAGACTGGTGACAAGAAGTGTTCCTCAGGGGTCAGTAGTGGGACCAGTATTGTTTAATACCTTTGTTGATGACAAGGACATCAGGACTGACTGCACTCTCAGAAAGTCTGCCGATGACACCAAGCTGTTTGTCACAGCTGACATGGTAGAGGGAAGGGGACCCATCCCCAAAGGCCCAGACAGGCTTCAGAAATGGGGCCACGAGCAACAAGGCCAAGTGCAAAGTCCTGCACTTTGGCTGGAGCAATCCCAAGCACAAAAAGGCTGGACAGAGAATGGATTGAGACAAGCTCAGAGGAGAAAGACTTGAGTGTACTGGTTGGTGAGAAGCCCAACATGAGCCAGATGTGTGCCCTTGCAGTCCAGACAGCCAACTGTATCCGGGGCTGGATCACCTCTCCTACGAAGAAAGGTTAAAGAAGCTGGGCTCGGTCAGTCTAGAGAAAAGAAGGCTCCAGAGAGATCCCATTGAGGCCCTTCAGTATTTAAAGGAAGCTTATAAAAGAGATGGAGATTGACTCTTTCATGGCCTGATGACCCACCCCTGGAGTCATTCAAGGAGAGGTTGGATAGGGCCCTAGGCAACCCAACCTGGTGGGTGGCAACCACGCCCAAGGCAGGAGGGTTGGAACTGGATGACCTTTAAAGATCCCTTCCAACTCTAGCCATTCCATGATTCTATTAACCTTGTGGGTCTCTTCCAACTCAGGATGTTCTATGATTCTATGCTCTTTGAGGTTGCCTACAACCCAAACCATTCTGTTTCTGTGAATCGTCCGCAGCTATGAAAAGAAGTGCTGGCTTTTGCATCAAATCGCCAACAACTCATACTGCTTCTATCTATACTAAAGGTTTAAAGATTTTGTCACACAAAAATTTTGCCCTTTTGCTGTTTTCATATTTTCAAACACAAGTTTGCAGTTTGCTCACCCCCAAACCAGTAACATTAAATGCAAGCTCAGGCTGGGTTAACTGCATCCTTAGAAGCTAAACAAGTATATAGAACATGGTCATTATATAGTTCTTACACTCTTTTGCCTGATTAACTTTTAAGTGCAGCAAAAGTATAAAATCTGTACACACTGTATTGCATACAGTACTATCTAGCCAGATGTTATTCTTCATATTAAAAGATTTTTTTAAAACATAATCAAAAATCATAGAAGGTACAACTGACATCTTAAAATCTGCCTGTATGATTTCTAGCTGAAAAAACAGAAGCTTACTACAAAAAATCCTGGAAGTATAAAGGATACACACAATGTGTGGCAGTTTTGTTGTACCCGTAAATACTCAGTGACATACCCCCTCTGAAACTCTAAAACCATGCTGAGAAACTGACAGAAGGCAGAACAGACTACTAACAAGAAAATAAATGAAAAAAAAAATCCTGCAACATTTTATTTGGGCCTTAGTTCAAATAGTGATGACAAATGGTGAGGGAAAAAAGCTCTGGTTAACCGATTGCTTAAAATATTGCATGGCACAAAGTATCTCTTTCTTGTTTTTCCATTCAAGCACTTCATCAGATACACACAAGTATTCTCTGAAACTGTCCATGTTAGTTTCTTGTCTTCTTCTCCTAAAGGACACCACCCACTCTACAAATCAGTTACAACATGCCCACCGGTAACACTAGCACTTCATCCAGAAGTGCAAGAAGCTTGCCTGAACAGATTCTGAGTACTGGGAAGTCCAAGCAATCTACTTTAGAAAAAACAGACACACAAAAACAAGTGTCATTTGTATGTTTCTGGGCTGGTTCTTATATAAAGCTCAGTGTTTTCAATGATGAGGTTTGCAGCAAGATTTCTAACATTTGCTCTCTCTGATTCTGCCTGCCCTCTCCCACCACAAAGGGACTGTATCTCAGCACAGTACACAACATGCCGTTAGTTGTTTGCAAAAGATACTCAGAATACAACACACATCTCTTTGGCACCACTTACCACGTCCTGCACTAGGTGAGATCAAAGGCCAGCCTTACCCTGCAACCACAACTGAGGCTTAAGGAACAAGAAAGCAAGCAGTTCTATGAGGTTATCCTTCCCTGAACATACTTGCAGTTTCTCCAAAGGCTGACTGTAACTCTTAAGCACGATCATGCTGAGAACAGGAAACCAAAGAAATGCATAACTGGGAGACACTGACCATTGAATTCTAATTCACGGCAACCGCAGGCATCATTATGCTATTTCTGTTTATAAACTCCACCTTTAAACCATGGAGTTTGCTGCCATTACTCAGTACAGAGCAGGAAGGACAGCTCTGGTGTGTTTTTGGTAGCGTGGGTTGCTAAGGAAAGACTGAAGCGCTCTGCTAGACCAAGTTTCTATACTTAGGTATGCTACGTCATGTGTTTGAACTACAAGGTGGAACCAAGACCCAGCCTGCCACCCAGCTAAATTAACTGTCAGCTTCATTCTTATGTATCTGTCTTAGCATTTACTGCAGGCATATCCACTGGTTTTGAAATAAAAAAGTTTTTCCATTATATATCGAGGAGACCTCAAAAGTATGTTTCCAATCCATGCGTACAGCTTGCCATTCCTCTATTCATCCAAATTGTGGATCTGTTTCAATAGCCTATCTTTCAACTGGAATAACTGCCTCATGACAGAGCTTAACACCTCTTACCTAAGATGCCATCTTATAATAAGTTCAGCAAGTGTGCTTAAATTAGACCTGCAGACGGAAGGGATACCACTAAAAAAAAAACCAAACCAACATCCACTGCTGAAAACACGCATGCTTATGCTACTAAACTGCACAGTAACACCCAGCAAGCTGCAAATCTGCCACAGGACCCATGCTTTCTGTCAGTCTGTTACCAACAGAAAAACACTGTAGGAAGTTCAGAAGCAGTAGGGCTTTCATATGCAAATGCAGTATTTTATTATTGTGGCATTAGAAAAACAGGTAAAATCCTGGTTCAAGTAAAGAAGCTGCCGAACTCCTATGAATTCAGCAGGCTCAGGACTTGTAGCAGCTGTATATTCCAGCATGCTTATAATGTTACACTGATAATAACATGAAAACACCACAAAAAATACATTAGGAAGAACCCTTCAGCAGGGTTAAGTTAGCACAATCCAACTGCTGACCTGAACCACAAAGACTTGGTCCTGTACACACAGCCATTGCTTCTGCTCAGCTAGTGCTCATGTGAAGATGTTTGCCCAGAACCGAAACCAGCCCCTGTATAAAGGCAGCTGCTGCCCTTCAAACACACGACGGTTAGCAAGCAAGGGAGGGACGAAAATTTTGTTTTCTTTAGCATAGAGGGGGAACTTTCCAACATTAGACTGCTGGAATTGTTGGGCATCTGACAGACAGGAAGGAGAGGCAGCAATGGGATGGAGGGAAAAAAGTCGGATACATTTTTCCTTACATAATTGAGCACAGAGCTGTGACCTCTTCTCTGATTTTTACTGGTTATCACCCATGTTGAAGACATTGTTGAAGACCCAAGCATTTGTGAATCTCTTGAATATTCTTTACCCTGAACTCTACCGCTACAATCTATATTCTTTTCTCTTACATATAGCTTCACAGTCATTTCAAAGGTTTCCAATTTAAAGATTCAAATATTGGTGATCAGTAGGCTGGATTATTCTGCCCTAATATTAAATTTGTATCTTTTACATGTTCAGCGATAATCTAAACAACCCGAACCTGCTTTATCATTACTAAAGAGAAAAAAGGACCTCTGGAGATACACATCTGGCATCTGGAAGCATGTGTCCCAGGTCAGATAAAGACCTCTGAAGACACCTTTACTGATCACGAAAATCTCAAATGAACAGACGTGTCCAAACTTAGGTTAAATAAACTCTAGTTTCAAACAGAAACCAAATATCTTATGCCTAAATACAATCTGAGTATTAGAAATTTCTTTCCATGCGTAGAACTATCAACTAAAGACAACAGTCTGGACTGACAAGAATCAACCCCCTCAATTCCCTAGAATCTAGCATCAAGAAATCTTACATGTGACAATGACAGAATAACTACGGCACTTAATTGGATTGCTCCAAAGCAGAATCACCCTTAATCTATCATATTCTTGACAGAGGTTACATCTGTGCAGAAGTAAAGTTCCACATGCAGTCAAGTCACTGTTACTACCTGAACAGCAGATTTTACAACAGATGCTGCTGTACAGTGCTCATCATTTTTTATTTCTTATTAGTTCTACAAGGGAATATTTACTACATGAATTAATTAAAATCCAGCAGCTGTGGCCCAGATTGCTCCTTGCTAATTTTAAGCGTGTAAAAAGTAGCAGTGAAGTCGTGACCTCATTACTCCAGGTTCTTGTTGTAAAGAGAAAAGGGACCTCCTGCAAAAAACGCACCTCGTTCCTTCCCACTGACTGAAGACAGATGGCAGAGAGAGGCTTACATCTCCAGAATGAGGTGCCCAAGCTCAACAGCGTGAATCCACATTTCCGTTTGCTATAGCAAACGTCATTATTTGTGCTAATTGGCAACAGCTTTTACTGCTGATTGTGTTGTTTCAGACCTGAATCCCAGCCCAGTATGATTGATATTTTCAGCAGCCTAACTCTGGTCTGTACGCAGATCTTAATCACATGTAATAGCTTTCTTGCAAAATATATCACTCAAATTTAGAAGAATGCAGCGATGACAGTTAAAGCCAAATCAGACCTCCTAAGTAAAATGCCAGAGTTTTTTTTTCAGAGATCTGCATAAATAGTAATTAATTTGTAGTTGTATCATTCCAGCTGAAAAAAGTACTTCGAGGAATGTGATGGAAGGCTTTTCCATACACAACCAGCCTCTGGCAAAGAAAAAAAGCACATTTATTTCCATGACAAAAGGCATATAAAGGTTCAAATCAAAATGCATCGTTCTAATTGCCCAGTACGATTTGCTGCATCCAATACAGCTCCAATTCTGGTCGACACATTGAAAAATTCTCAGGAAATCAAACGGTCAATAAGCTTAACATTTATCTACAACTGACTCTTGTTTCAACTATGTTGAAAATTTTCTGTCTTCACGACACAGTTGAAGATTTATTTACCTACGGAGAAATCTTCCATCAAGTGACTTGTAAACAGCGGAAAAAATTAACACCGTCATTGAGATATGTATTGCAATGTTTCATTATCCACGTTTGCTTTTGTCCTAGGGAGCTCAACAGAATTACTTTCCATTTAAACAGTGACATCTCAAATCCTGTGTCACTGATTAATCTGAGCTGTCCCAAATCTGTTTGATTTTTATTTTTTTCCATTTCTCTTACTCAGTGGGAGATCACAGCGTAACAGCTTTACTTATACACTGCATTCACCAGAGTACCACAGACTGGAATGTTATTTCCATGTGCTACGCAATGCAATCAATCACAGCGATAAAAAGCAGAGCTGGATTTCATCGCTTAGACTGCTGGAAGAAGAAACAAGAACATGCAAAACCCACAAGATGACTGACCAAAAGAAAAGTCATTTCCCTGAGCACTGCAAGCCTCAGGCGAGAAAACAAATGACCTTACCAGCTCTCACAGGTTACATCTAATCTTGAAGTTCCTGTGTTACACGGGAAGCACAAATCAGAACTTTACAGTAGAGGAAATTCCAAAGAGATTTGGCAGAGCTTTAAATCCATTACTTTTAGGAATAATTAACGATTTTGCTCTGTCAAGTGGATCCATTTCTATTATCTTTTCAAAAAGTAGAAGTACAAATACCCATCAGTTTTTCAGCTGGCACTGTGAGGACACAGAAGTGAACTGATGTTGTTACAGTCTAGGATAAATGCTTTAAAGCAGCTGTAAGCAAAAGCTGCAATCAATTCCATCCCTTCAAGAGAGTTTCATGTAAAGCAGACACGTCTCCACTTATTACCTAAAGAAAATATCTGCTAAATATTCAACATGCCAAATACCAGATTCACGTAAAGTGAAGATGAAAGACTGGACGCCTTCCACCAGAACTAACACACACTGTCCTCTAGTTTCCTATCATCCACTTCCCAAGTAAATGTTTGAACATCTTTAAAAGTTTTCCAGTAGGTCCCACGTCCACTAGCTCCAAAAGAAGTGCCCACCACAGTTCCTTCCCAGCTCTGCTTGAACATCCAGAGTAACACCGTGCAGATTCTCTCCCCAGACTTAACATAGAGAGGTTTAAGATCAAGGAAGAAGGTGAAGACAAAAACAAAAACACCTAATTTGAGGTATATAAACTTGTACTTGCAGTGACAGCTTTGTCAGCAATGCTGTTATGGTGTACTAGTATCACAGGCTTCCCCCCCAGCAGTGCCAGAAAAACACAACGTTCAGGACATAGGAAGCAGGTACACTAAAAACAACGCGTGAGTTCTGGAAAACAACATGTGAGTCCCCATTTACTGTTGTACAGTAACATTTTTGCAGTTCCTCATCTCTCATACAGTAAAATTAAGGATTTTATTCTTATATGAGAACTAAATCAAGTCTGTGGTTCTATGGGTAGCTCTAATGAACTAGAAAGGGGAAAAAAAAATCACTGGGGAGTTTTTTTTAGCACATCAGAGTACCAGAATGAACAGATTGGTAATGTTTTTGTTATTCATAACCGTGCTTCAGAGTACTCATAAAAGATAGAACACGCAGCACAGAAACTTCGCAAACTACAACTGCAACACTATCAAAACACAAAGGAACTGAAAAAACAATGGCTGGCAAAAGTTTTCTGTTACATTCATCGAGGTAAGACGCAAGAAGTTATTGCGTGCAAGTTTTTAACAAGTTTTATATGTAGACAAATCTGGTAAATAACCAATTACCACAATAAAAGACTTATGTGAACAAAACAGGACTAAGAAAATTGAGGTTATCAAAAACAGATGGATAACTGAAGCACATTCGCATCAACACAGTACTCATACCTAACACACCCAGGAAAGAGAGAAAAAAAGCATTCCAAAGTCCAAATATTTTCCTTCAAAGACAAACTGAAGTAAAGTGAAGACTATCATGAGCAAATAGAGACAGAGAAAAGACTACAGTTTAACCTCCCAATCACCCAATCAATCATCTGATTTATCACTATTAAATCCTCTTGCACTGCAAACAATTCAAATGACAAAAACACCGATTTCCCCCTCTTCCCCACCTTAGCATTTCCTGCCTGCTTCTTGACATGTAACTGGCAGAGAGTGGGTGGGTGGAAAAGTGTTCTCTTTCTGGTTCAAGTATTTTAGGAGAAAGTAAGCGGTTGAGGAACACGGTCGTTTAAAATATGTATTTAGTCAGCATCATAAAACTCACTACTAGACTATGACAACTTCCTAACACATGTACAAGATAATTTAGCATTCTAATTAACAAGATGAATCAACAGACTGGAGGAGGAGGGAAAGGAAACAAAATAAGAACAGACATTTCTTCATTTGAAGTGTCATACATTCACTGCGGTAATGACAGCCTGCTTGGAAACATGCAGACAGATCAAACTTGCTCACTGCAAACCAATCTGGAGAGTTTGTTCTATGAGGCTGCAGGAAGCAGCTCAGGGCACGTCCCGTAATTCTCTCCCCAGCAGCAGAACGCCACAGGAGTTTTTGTCAAGTTTTTGGAAACAAAATTACAAGCAGAATTCACTACTGTATTTCAAAGCTGACCAAGTTAGCCTACTGAATATACTGTGTGAAGAAGGGCATCTGAAAAAGCATAGAAACCTCTTCTCAGTCAAGGTATGCAGATCTGAAACAAGGCACAAAGAACCACGTATTACAAAGAAGTAACAACGGTGCTTAAATACGAAGCAAACTAAGAGCTGCCTCAGCCGATAAATTCTGTTTGAGGTTTTGTCCTTCCCACACTTCATTTATTTCAGTTGTCTATTTCAAACTGAACAGCACAGGTTTTAAGAACAGAGGTGTGGATTGCAATACTGCAGGACTAATTCAAATCAAAACACCTGGAGATTTACAGCTGCCTTCACCCTCCAGCATGCCTTGTGGGTTCTTTAAAAAATTAAACAGAGCGACACTGCTTCTTAAAAATATTTTTTTTATTTATTTTACACAGGTGCACCCGTCTCCTTCCCACCTTCCCTTTAAGGCAGAAAGTGAGGGAATACAGTGGACAATGGATTGCAAGTATATATTAATTTCTTATTTGGTGTTCGTCTTCCAACCTTTCCCCAAAGAAACTATTTCAGTTTGGGTAAATCACATGAGCCAGTATCTATCCAAAGGAATGCAAAAAAAATTAGACTCCCTCAATTCATGCAAATGGAAAAAAAGGTGTGCAGTTTACACGCAAGTACAAATCTCTTAGGTGAAAGCACTTGCTTTTGAACTACAATGTAAACCTGACCCGGCTGCTGTATGATAAGGACAGCCAAATGACAATATAATGCTTGCTTGTCACATGACAGTTATTTTCAGCCAAGCAAAACCAGCTCCACATTTCTAGTAACGACTTCCTGAGGCATCATTCCATACTGCTCCAGCTGAAAACCGTTAGCCCCATCTCCAGCTTTCAGCTGCTACTGAGAATTCTGCAGTCACATCAGGGTGTAGCAGACAAAACTCAGTGCAATGACTCAGTATCCAGGAACGCTCTTCTTTGGAAGGTTATTTATATTACAGGAGTTCTGTTGAAAAACAGTATGCTTTAGCAATTTGCTGCACAGAATTTTAATACTAGCTATTTAGCTGACAGCCATCTCAAGGACTTGTGATGTTCTACTACCTCCTAAACAAAACACCTCTCTAAAGATAGCTACTTCTTTTTGCTGGCACGCTTAACAGTTAACCAGGCTGTCTTAGTTGCAGCTGGGATGCAATTGTTTTCTTCAGAGTGTGTGGTATGTTCCAGTTCCAGGTGAAAAACAATGCTGATAACACACCAATGTTTATAGTTGCTGCTAAGCAGTGCTGTACAGAGCCAAGGCCGTTCCAGTTTCTCACAGAAGGAGCTGGGAGGGAGCAGAATTAGGAGAGCTGACTGAAACTGGCCAAAGGCATATTCCATACTAGAAGATTTCATGTGGAAGGAGTTTTGAAGGGGGTGTGAGCTCATCTCACTCTCTTCCGCTCGCTGGGCAACAGTTGGTAGGTGGTAAGCAATTGCTTGTGCATCACTTGTTATACACATTCATCTACATATATATAGTCATAACTATTATTCTTTTCTCTTAGTGAATAGTTTTATCACAACCCATGAGGTTTTTTTTTTTCACTTCTCCCTTCCATCCCACTGGGAAGTAGAGGGGAGAGAGCAAATGACTGTGTGGTGGTGAGCTACCTGCTGGGTTAAACCACAACACAAATGCTGCTATTTCATGCAGAAAAGGTTTCTTGTCATTTGCAAGCTGCAGTTGGAGACAGAAAGCTAATTAAATGGGAACTTAAAACAAAACCAACCATAAAATAATTTATGCTGGAAGGAACCTCTGGAGCTCATCCGATCCAACCACCCACTAAAAACAGGGCGGACTCTGAAGGTGGCTCAAAGTATCCAGTGTTGGTATATTTGATAATTAAGTATGTTTAAATGGTATCAGACAACCTGGACGTGAAACTTGACATTATAAATTTTCCAAGTGCATATTTTGCCTTCCCACAAAAACATCTCAGCAGTGTAATTTGCCACTTGCTTCTAAGAGGGTCTTCTTCATGCACGCCATTGCTCCATTTCACTTCAAACCTGACCGTAGGTTTCCACATCCTCCTTTTTGTAGGCAGCAGCACTCATGTGGCAGCACAGTAAGCTAACTCTAGGAAACAATCCAGCTGAATGCTCAACCTGGCAAAAATCTGTGCTTAGTTGGCCAAGGAAATTCTAATGCTGGCACAAGAAGGCAGTGGGAAAATGCAACTGTGTGCAGGACATGCTTTTTGTCAGGAGTGCACTTTTACTTCATTTTGAAACTGCAGAATCATTTGCTTTAACTGCTGGACTCTCTGACTCTCTCTGAAATAAGGTTATTTGAGCGCAGAGAAAAGCAGGACTTGGCTTACATATAAAACTTAGGGATGCTGTTTCTATACATTCTCATGAATAAGGAACTGTTAATGGGAAGAAGCTTGAAAACTCCCACTGTTCTTCTTTTAACAGTATCACAGGAAGCACATAGATGGAACAGAGCAAAACAGAAAAAAGGCTGCAGCATTTAAACTGCAAAAGAAACTAAGACTCCACAAGTCCAACAAAGACTGGTACACAAAGGTTGGTAGGAACTATGTAGGAATAAAAATTAGAACTGAGTTGAGGATGGGGATCAAATAACTCTGCGAAGAGCCTGAGAAGCACCTTTCCTCCACCCCTGAAACACCTTATCAATGAGATTCAAGAGGAGATGGGACACAGCCCACCTGCACTATGAGCTTAAGAGAAATAGAGGAATATGCTAAGGAACGGGAGACAGATCAGGAGAAAGTATCTTAAGAAGCAGAGGCAGATGGAATGGATTTAGCCAGACCAGTGCACCTATTGAACACATGCCCCCAAAGTCAGTAAAGGACTCAGGGCAAGCTGATCTGGTGGAAATACTCCTGTCCGTGGCAGGGGGCTGGAACCAGATGATTTTAATGTCCCTTTCCACCCAAACTATTTTATGATTCTACAATCCTGATTCTTGACTTTCACCTCTGCAATGGAACATCCTAACAAAGTAAGTTTAATCTGGACTCATTCCAGTACAATGGGGAAAGAATCAACCACTGCTATCAGTTCAGTAATCTACCTCTCTGTATCGTTTACTTTCATTACAAGTTCACAAACACCATACAAAGATAAGGATTTAATTTTCTTTGAAGAAGTGCAGCATTTTCCCTGAACATGGAAACACAGCTCTTCAGACATTTCAAGTTCTGCTTGCCCAGCTTAAATCAAAGTCAGAAGTTGTCCCTTGCGAGCTCCAGAGGTCCCAGTGGGGTGTTCATTCCCACCTTCCTTAGGAAAGAGTAGTAGCAGGCTAAAAATGTTGAGAACAACTATCCACATTACCAGAGTCTAATATAATGGAATCTATAAAAGGTAATTCTGGAACAGCAAGAGAAGTAAGAGATTTTTGTATCCACGTGATGAACCACACCAATCTAATGGCCAAAGTTAGTTTATAATCATTAACTGCTGCTTTCAGAACCTGATATACTATATAAAGTTCTACCAAACTAGCTTCTAGATACTACACGGGATGTTTAAAAATTGCATTCTTTTAAAACTTCATTTTAAAATAGGTTTTAAAAGCAGCTTCCAGAAACCCACATCTCAACACAGACATATGGTCAGCAAAACAGCTGCGCAGTTCAAAAGAAGTTATGCCAAAGGCAATTTGAGCAATTAGAAAACTTCTGTGCAATTATTAGTGATGGCTGGAAAAACAGGAGATAATTAATTTGATTTATATTGCAGCTTAAGTCAGAGATGTTTATTTTACTAGAAACAAAATGCTACCTGTTCTTTCATTCTAAAATACAGGAACAGGGCACTAAAGAATTGCTTTGAGTACTTAAAATTTCTACAGCAGGCTTTAATTACTATAAGCTACTATGAAAACATCTGTATAACAACCTTCCTATTTATCAACAGGCCCTCATGCAAGAAAAAAAAATCAGAATACATATCCAACTATATTCTGTGATGTGTCAACAGTCTCAAGCAGCACTAATCTAAATCCAGAGGAAACTTGTAGAAGAGGCAGAAAAGGTCAACGGTTACTCTTGGTTCCCCTCCTCCCTTCCTAAAACTTTGGTCTTTACTGCCAAGATCTTTATGACTTCTGCCTATTCAAATACGGCTAAAGTCAGCCCCACCCCTATATTCAAAAACTATTCAGACATGAAAACATTGGCAGACTAGAATAAAGACACATCTCCCTCAGTTATTCAGACAAACAGCATATTTGTAGAATACATTTGAAGTAGTTTCGAAAGTCACCAGTAACTGTTAGATAATATCAATTTGTTATACTGAAAAAAAAATGCAATATAAACACATATTTAGAAGGCCTTGTGTACCTAAAAACAGTTCAAAAATCACACTATTACTTTCAGGTTAATATTTCTCTACAGTATTTGACATCATATTGATAAACATCAGCTCATCACATGGTTTTCTACCATAAGTACTCCAGAAAAGGATCTTTTTGTATCCATCACATAGTGATGCTTATTACCATGTTACTATATGAGAGAATGAACTATGAGACAGAAATCATCTCACTACAGTTTTAACATAGTAAATCTGAAAACTTTACGTGAGAAAGAGGAAGATGTTATCACCTGTCTGGTCTCCATTCCTAATACCAGCATTCACATCTCTTAGCCATGGGGTACTCCCAGAAAGTCACCCAGGTTATCTTCTGAAGTGCAAGAAGTAACACCGAACTAAACTGAACTTCTTCCAAAAAAACAAATCAAAAACACGGAAACACACAGATCACATGTGTATACACACACTACGAGGCACTTAGAAGAGAAAGCAGTTCTGAAGAAAAATAAAGCATCAGGTGGAAGGACGAGAACTTCAGTTGTTAAGTAGCCTCCAGTTATTATTCAATTCTTACTCACACCCTTTCATACTTTCCAGATGCAGGCTGGCAGCCTAGAGTATATGGCCATCTGTGGTACTCACCAGCCAAACTGATGAGATCCAGCTTAGCATAAGTAGCCATACTTGGAAGCAATTTTTCTTACAAACCACTCCTCGGGAAACGCAATCTACCATACCAAACTAACGTTTGGAGAGAGGATGAGAAGGATGTATAGCAATGTCTCACAGCCTCTTTTTTATATTTTGGAACGTCTCATAAAAGCTCACCTATAATTCCTACAGCTTCAGCAATAACAGCATTGACTGAAGGTATAGTTAGAAATTGAGAGAAAGATATTTTTGTTCTATGGGAATTAATCAGCAAACACGGCATTGCAGAAATCCATTTGTTTATCATGTTTACTGAGTACATGCTTATGTCAGTACAGAGTCTTTGGGGATTCCTGTCCTAAACTATCAACCTAAGATCCCGTTCACAAGTTCGACTCTACAGCATTCAGAAGTCTTTATACCAAATGCATGTAAGAGCATCACCACCTCTATCCTCTCTGCTCTGCAGATGTAACTCAGTACAGGATATGACTCTGCAGTTACTGCTCTAACGTTTCTTCTTTCACAAACATACTGAGTTATCAGTATAAATCAGTTATTACTAAAATCTTCATTGCTCTGACCACATAACTGGAGTATTTGACAAGCTCACAGATAGGTTTGGGGGGAAAAAAAAGCATATACATATATATTATTCTAACATGAGACTAAATACAAATTATTTCATAGTTATCTGGGCAACATTTTCCTGGCATACCTGGCACTGGCACATACAGAAATAACTGAACTTCGAGCTGTTCTTCTCTTTCTTCACTAAAAAAGGGAGCAAACAACCTGCTGTGATCTCAGCACTTGGTAGAAAAAGCAACTCCAGCATATAGATTGCCACCAATTTGTACTGAATCCAAACCAGAACATGGAAAGAAAAGTCTCAGTGAGTTTCAGGAAGCATAAATAGTTTACAGGTTACAGATTATTGTGGAGAGGTAAACGTGCAATTTGTATTTTCCCAAATCTATCACCCATTACAAAGGAAAATGACCAAGTGATGGAAGGTGACAGGATCCAGTGACTGACTGCGAGGTCCCCGACCAAGGGGTTGTGACATCAGTGAGAGATGACTGTCTAGCTTGGTCTTGTGCCTGGACTCCAGCTGAGCACGTCTGGGAGACCTGGAATGTTGAGCCAAGCTTTCAATGAATGGCTTGGGTTAGAAGGGACCTCAAGGATCATCAAGTTCAAACTCCCCTGCCACAGGCAGGGTTGCCAGCTGCTAGATCAAGTACTAGATCATCTCATCTTGCTTGAGTCGTGGTGTGGGGCTGCTGGAATCAGTTCTCAGTGTCCACCTCTGCAGCATTGCCTGCATTTCCCGAGCTCTGCCTGGCATTTCCCCAGCCCAGGGCACAGCCTAGGGTGATGGAGGTGGCATCACATTGGACCTGTCCAGGCTGCAGGCACAGTCAGGATGATGTCACCTACTCGATCCTTGTCTCCACCAGCATTACTATGACTGTGCAGCGTGGTGGGTGCAGAACAAACCAAGTTGCTCCCTATGTGGGGACAAGATAAAGACCATAAACTACTTGGTGAGGTCAGACAACAATTACTTGGAGTGCTCTGCCTGCATAACACTCAGATGACAGCCTGCAGGATAAGCAGGGGGCTGAAGAACCAGTGCTCAGGGCTTCTGAGATCAGCTTCCCTCCCTAGGTCTCAGCAGTGCTTTTCTGGGAGCACCCAGGTGACCTCCAACCTCTGTTCCAGCGGCTGCAACAGGAGCTGGAAATGGTCTCCATCAACAAGTGATGGGAAGCGCCAGCAGGGCAGAGCATCATCACATGCTTCCTCTGCAAGTATAGGCTTGACCACGTGCAGGCACACCATGGCTCAGGTAGCATGGAAGGTACACATCTTCCTCTCAGTCTGCACCTTAGAGAAAATCACCAGGCAGGTGGGGCTGCCGCCCCTACCCATGCTGCCCCTCTTGTGGTCCTGGGGGAAGCCATAGAATCATATGCTTATTTCCATGATTAGAAACCAAGAGAGCATACTCCAGTTTGGAGCTCACATTGAAATAGATAGATAAACTGGATCAAAAGCAACCTATCAATAGTAAAGAGATGTCAGACTCCACATATATCTAGTATCTCTTACTTGAAATACGATGGAAATTCATGAGTCTCCAGGATAACTTTAAAACAGAAGGAAAAAGAACAGACGTTGTCCAAGACAGGTTACACAGGCAGCAAAAAGACTCACGCAGAGCTTAATGACTATGATAGCAGACAGAAAGTACCACTTTTGATTTGGGAGGTCCCTCAGTCCTCAAAAGCGCTGTTTTCCAGACTGTATGCAACCTGGAAGCTACATTTATTTGGATGCACAATACTTCCAGAATACAGCATACAGTTAGCAGAAGAACACAAACAAAACAAACCAGCCCACCAAAGAGGTTTTTAAAATTTGAGAATATGATTCAAGAAGGAAAAAAAAAAAGTAGAAAAGGTGATTTACAATACATCTGCCAACTGATGCATCAGAAGGTCGCGCTCTGGGGGAAGCCCTGCCTATCGATCAGCTGCTCTCTCACAATACTATGATATGCAGCTGTTTGCAGCCAGCACTCATCCTTCTCTCTGAATTTCTGCCCAAAGCGTATGGTAAAGTCAAGAAGCCCCTTTCTAAATTTTTAGGTATTCAGACAACTCCACAGCAGAATTAATTGCCCTTTTATCAAAAGTAACAAATTACAAAAAAAAAACAAAAAACCCAACAGCTTTTACATTAGATCTATGATTTCTAATTTAAGACACACATTTGAGCTCATTTCTTTTAAAGGCAGCCCCCAGTTTACTCCAATCTTTCCCTCGAACTTAGGTAAAAGATGCAAGAAAACAGAAGCAAAAACCTCCCATTTCACACCTATCTGCTGTATCTGCTCCGGATGCGCAAAACTCGCATAACTTCCTCATTGGAGCTGGGATGGGCCACATCAGGTTTAAGTTTGATCACGTGAAAACAGCAGCTGGAACACTTTCTGCAGCCCTGCCTTGTGCAGGGTCACTACGCCCAGCAGAGAGGGCTGTCAGAGAGGAGCAGAGAGCAGCCAGCAGCAAAACCGCAAGGGAAGAGTTAGCAGGAACCCTCGAGGCTGCTGTTAGTGCAGAGACAGAGAGCTGCACGCCCTACACAGCAGGTTACTACGGCAGAAGAGGCCGGGATGCACACTGCAGGGCAGCTGGCTGTTTGTTGTGTTTAGAAAAGCATCAACACTCCGAAGTAAAAAATTACAAAGAAAGGGTATTCAACTTTAGAGCTGTTTCAGCTAAAAACTAAATTTAAAAAATGGGAGCTCCAAAGACTTATTAGAAAGCTCCAAACCTCAAAGGAGGGTTTCACGTTCCAAGGAAGCCCTTCACAACCAACCACAGCGCAGCACAAACGAGGCCACCCGCGCACCTCACAGCAGAGCTCCGAAACCACCCGAACCACCACCTCGTCTTTCTGTCACCGTTAACTAACGCGTTATTTAAAGATGCAAAACAGGTCGGACACTGATTTTGTCACCTCTGATCTCAACTTTCTCAGAAAGCGCTCCTTCCCCAGTGCGCACCATGGGGACCTCACAGCATCTGGGGGGGAAACGCGCCGGTCCCCGTGGCGAAGTTCACTGCTGCAGGGGAAGCCCGGCCCGTGGCCGCCTCAGCTGCTAAAGGGCGGAAGGCAGCGCCGGGCTCGGGCTAACGGCGGCGGGGCCGCGACGCCGGGGCGGAGGGATGCTCCCTGGGCTTGCCCAACGCCGCACCACGCAGGACGTGCCTCCTGGGGACGGCATCCCCGCACCTCCTCCCTTCCTGCCCGCAGGAGGGGCCGAGGCCCCAGCCCGCCCCACAGCCGCGCTGCCCGCCGGGCTCGGAGCCGCCTCGGAAGCGCCGAAGGGTGTTGGCCGCGCGCTCCCTCACTCACCCACGCAGGCAGATCGGCGGAGGAGACGCTGAGCCGCACCGCCTCCTCCTCGTCCTCCAGGAAGGCGAGCGCCCGGCCCAGGCGGGAGGTCTTGCCGCCGCGGTGCCGCCGGATCCAGAAGAGCCCGCACAGGGCGATGAGCACCCAGCTGAAGCTCAGCCCCAGGTAGCCCAGCACGTACACGGGGAAGATCAGCACGAAGCTCCTGGCGAACTGCGACACCAAGCCCGTCACATCCACGCTCAGCATCGAAGGCGGCGGCGGCGGCTCCGGCCCCGCGTCCCCCCCGGCCGCCGCTTTCTCCGCTGCGGCGGGAGTTCCCGCGCCGGGGGACTGCTTCTCCGCGGCCCCGCTCATGCTCTACCGCAGCGGCGGCTCCTGCGAGTGCGGCCGCTCCTCCCGCTGCTGCTCCTCCTCCTCCTCGGGCGCTGGCTGCGAGCGAGCAGGGGGCAGGGCGGCGGCGGCGCCTCGCATCCTGCGCCCGGCCCCGCTCGCCGCGCACCGACACCAACCGCCGCCCGCTTCCGGGTTCGGGGCGGCCCGGCCCCAGACGCCGACCGCCGCCGCGGGGAGGGCGCCGCGGGCTGCGCCGCCGCCAGAGGGAGCCTCACCCTCAGCCGCCGCCATTGGCGCCCGGCGCAGACGGCCGCCTCCTCCCTGTCGCCTCCCGCAGCCCCCTCCGCCCGGCCCGGTGCCCCGCGGGGTCTGCGTGAGGGAGCCCCTGCCTGAGGCTCGCCTCCGGGCTAGCGCGTACGTCCTCACACCGCGCCACAGCTTCTGCCGCCTCGCTGCAGTCACGCATACTGTTGGGAAGGTCCCATCAGTTACAGCCTTCTGTAGAAAGCTTCATGTTTTACTTCGTTGAGGGAGATTATTAAGAAACAAAGTGATAAATGAGTTGGAGGAACCAAAGGCTGGTCACTCCCCACCTGAGGTGCAGCAGGTATTTCCTGAAGCCCTCCTCACACATCCCCAAATAGATCTGGCTCCTCTGTCATCTCAATAATGTACAGCAGTTCCAGGGGATTACATAAACCCTGATCTGTGGAACTAAGAAATCCTGATTTGCTACAGGTTTGCCTCTTGTATCTCTTTATGACAGTAACATTTGCTTCTCACATCCTCCCTCCTCCCATTTCTTTATCTCTTCAATAATTTTAACACAATCACCGGTGTTGCTTATCCATAACTGTACGCTTATCAGTTTGCCGCTGTGCACTTGCTGATAGTAACCTCAGTTATTTTTTTTTCTTTTGGCTATAAATGGCCAACCTTTCCCCCAGCAGCACCAAGTCAGGGCTTGTTCTCCACTCTCCAGCTACCAATTTTCATTTAAGCTGTAGGGCACTGAGACTGACATTTGCAGACAAGGAGAGGGGAGAGCAAATCAGGCCAATAGGCTGAAAAGTTATGAAAACACATACAAATGGACAAATAAGCAAGCTTTATTAGCTTCATTTCCTTAAGAAATGAAGACAATTTCATCTCAATTATCCAGGAAAATAGAGAGTCAGAAAGGAAATGGCACAAAAGGAAAAGCTGTTTAACCAGTGCTGCACAGAATTGGGAAAAAATCCAGATCTTGACGACTGAATGTAATGTTCTTGTATCATCTTCCCAAATTCCCTCCATGCCCACACTCCGGCTCAATGGATGACTCAAAGAAAAACTACTTTGGGCCATAGGCTCATGCTGCTCTTTTTTTACTTATTCTTTTCCATCAATGGTACATGTTCTTCACCTGTATAATTAAGTTACTGCCAGGATAAAAATTCAGAAAGACCAAATGCCACAAAAAGGACTAACAACATTAACTATTACAGTGATATCATAATCCAAACTTGGAAAATGACAATTTACTTGTTTTGAGAGAACGAAAAACTTGCCTGTTGCCACACTTGGGAGACAGAAGGGCAGCCTAATACCCTGTGAAAGCTTGTTACCTTAAGCTGGGCATATTGAGGATGACTCTGTGACCCATTTGGATAATCAACAATATTAAACCAGTAAGTGTGGGTTGGTTTTTTTTGTTTGTTTTGGCCTTTTTTATTATTATTATTTACTATATTCCTAAATATTATTTTGTCTATCTGTTATTTTGTCTAACTTGTGAAGTCTCCAGTCCTGAGGCTTAGTCCAAACAGCCGCATTCTTTGATGGCTCCTTCAATTACTGCAAATAGTGTCATTATTTTCTCTTTTTTTTCAAGCGCTTGGTTATAGGTCTTGGACTTCAGGGCTCCATTTTACTTCCCTACCTAGTTTCACAGTATCAGAAGCAGAACATACCTGTACCACAAACCAAAATGAAAATTTAAAACAGCAGGGAAAAAAAAGTGATTGAATTAGCATGACATTTTGCCAAGTAACACTTTACCATATGCTGCATCTTGTTCTGCTATCCTTTATGTCTCTGTGCATATTCTGCAAATGAGCTGTATATAGAACTCGTAGAGGAGTACCCTGTACAGTCAGTAATACACATTAGAAAAATCTGAATCTTGTAGTAGCATTTGGTATGACAAACATAATTGTAGGCCTGACAGCTGAGCATTGATCTTGGGTAGACTGATGAATTAGTCTATACAGAACTCTGATTATTTAGAAGTAAAGGCAATACAGTGCCAGTCAAGTAGGCAAACAAAAGCAGGATCTTCTAAGATTAATTTGAACACATTTATCTGTAGAATCAACAAAAAGTTCTGATAAAGAGGTTACTGCTGACTTCTTAAAACTTCTATAGATAACTAATCTGGCTCCACACAGTATTTGGTTGAAGAAACTGGGTGGTATGTAATTAGTATGCTATTATTATAATAGGGACAAAAGAGTCTTGTTAAGATACAAACTCTCTGCTGGAGGATAAGATAAAGTCACTTATTCTATTAGAGTGTTTGATACAATGTTCCTGATAAACACAAGTTATTTGTTTGTTCTTATCTTTTTAGTGCTTCAAATTACTTAATAATTTGCTCCAGCATCTTGGTTTGCTAACCTAATTCATTTGTTTCCTGATCTTATTTTTAACACTTACGATAGCGGTCTTCTTGAACACATCAAGAACTCTTGAAGGCAGTCATAGCACAGAGATCACTCTGACTTTTCCTTAAGTATCCTATGGTGAATTGTATCAGCTAGAGAGCTGATTATATTTATCTCAGATAATATTACTTCTTCTCACCACTACCTTTGTAGGCCTGTTGCCTCCTTGGAATTTTAATTAACAACTTTATACACATTCTTAGTCATTTGTATATGTTCTCCCTTCTTACATGATTCCTTTTTTTTTTTTTTTTAAACAGCTTTCACTGGAATCAAACGTGGGATAACTAGTTGGCCATGATGCTTTTTTCTCCCAGTAAGTATCAACACTATTCTTCAGAATAACTGATCTTATTTATAAACCTGGATTTTTTTTTTTTTTTGAGGGTGAAAAAAACTGGCAAAATTTAGCTTATATATACTGCATAGAAATCTGAGAATGTTTACTCAGATGGGACTTTTTACCTTAAAGATTTGGAGTTATTATGGAAAATATATTTTTATTGATGTGTACTTCTGTGTTCAGTTTCATCCAGCTGTCTCAAGCTGCTTCAGATCATCTAGTACTAATTATTTATTGTTGCTGATACTATTGCATGATACTTACATGTACTTTCCACTATAATGTATTCTTAAGTTTTTACCTCGATCACTACTTTATCTCCCCCAGCAGGACTCTTACAAGTTATAGTTCAAAACTGAAGATGTAGGTCACTTCAGAGATCCACATCTTTTCTCTTTCTGTTGAAAAACCTGCAGGTGTGACTACGATAAGAATTTTGAACACTTTGCAAGAGGTCATTTATGCACCTATATTGCTATTATTAGCATTTGAATTTTCTTCTCATCTTCAGCAGAGATTGGTTTCAAAAAAGTGAAACAAAATAGCTACAAGACCTGGATTCTAGCAAGTCTCTTCCTTAATACAAAACCTATGACCTTCTTTTTTGTTTTTATAATAAAATAAACATTTTAAATCATGGTGTAAGGGTGCACATGTCTAGCACCAATCTTTATAAAATCAGCAGAACTACTGACATTTTTTTCCACTAGATTGGTGAGAAACTGCAGTTTATTTTGATAAAGGGTAGAAACACAAAAACATGCACAAATTTTAGTTCTGTTATTTCACAGGTGTTACTCCAATTTGTGTTCTCATGCAGCAGTTAAGCTTCAGTTTGATCACTGGCTTTGAGTTTTGAAAAGGTCTGTACAAACCCTCTAGTGGTGCCTTCCTACAACTGTGATTTTTTTCTCCTGTCATAAAGCTGCTTGACTGGTACAGTTTGCTAGTGAGAATAAAAAGCAACTGGTAGCCAAAACTATTGGGTTTTATTTTTGTAACTAATACGTATGCACAGTAGACAATACATCCAGAACTTGAAATGAAAGATACTTTGTTCTGTCTTACCTTTGGTATTGTGGTCATATTTGCTGGGTTTAGTTATATGTAATTGCTATATTGTTATTAAAAATATAAGTTCAAGTAGACTAGTGGAAGGTAGTTTTTGTCCTTCAGGCTCTATATGGAGTACATCACCTCTGTAGAGTACCTTTCACTAAGCAAATGTCTAGTTCCATGCCTTTATGACAGCATCACCACCTTGACTGAAAAACTTTCTGAGTTAATTCAAGTTGGCTTGCAAATGCATTTCTACTTGTTCAGGGAAGAAGAGATAAAATGCTTATGGATCATTATTGCTTAGCTAAAGACTGCTATATTATTCATACGAATGTGTATAAATAGTTTTGTATCCATAGATACTTATATTTAGCGGATGCAGAGTAGTTCTTAAGTCTTAAAAGGGGAGATTTAGGTAAGATGTCAGGGAATTTTTCACTGAGAAGGTGGTGAGGGGCTGGCACAGGCTGCCCATAGAGCTGTGGATGCCCCATCCCTGGAGGCGCTCAAGGCCGGGCTGGATTGGGCCCTGTGCAGCCTGGCCTGGTGCCTGATGTAGTGGTTGGCAGCCCTGCCCACAGCAGGGGGTTGGAACATCTTTTAAGTCCCTTCTAACCCAAGCCTTTCTATGACTCTGTGTCTTACTTAATTTTTAAAAAATAAATAGCAATATTTTCTTCTCTGAATTGCTTCCTTAATTTGCTTTTCTGCTACATGATAAAGACTTCATATTCCAGACAGCAAGGCAAACTTCACAGCATTTTTAATTTACGTTGCAGCACAAGGAAACATAGAAAGGAAAAAAAGGAGAAACCTGTATCAACGATTTGTATGCATTTGTCAAGAGATTATTGAAGGCCAAGGGTTAAATTTCATCGCTGAAGTCAGTACTGCAATTCCTCTGCAACTTCAGCAGGACCGTGGGGACTTTTTATTGTTGTTGGTGGTTTTTTTTTTAATTGACAGAAAGGAAAAATAAGCAACAACCCAAGTGCCTGGAGGAGCTTCCAGCAGAGCTTTGAAGTGGCACAGCAGGTTACAGCGTTATAAATACCCGCAGTGAGAGCAGCGCGCACCCTGCCCGCAGGCCACCAGCGCCTGCACTGCCTCACGTGCGCTCGGCAGCCTGCCACTGGCTCTGCGTGCTACAAAACAGCTCTGATGCTGGGAGAATATTATCAGCGTTTTTATACGTGTATTTTATGCATGACGCCGCATACCACCGTTTTTCTTCGCGCAGCAACCGCGAATAACTTCACTAAAATAGAATTATCTGCGCTTAGGAACGGTTTCACGGTTCTCAGCCTATAGAAGGCCAGCGGCGAACAGAACAACGCGGAGCAGCCCAGGACCGAGCCCTCCCCTGTCCCTGCGGAGCCCGAGGAAACGCACCGCATTGACGACTGCCTCCCACTGCCGCTCAGGCGCCCGCACGGCGCTGCCGCCCCTCCCAGCCCCGCCATCCCGTTTCCCACAACCCCGCGCGGCGCTCCCGAGGCGGGCTCTCGCCCGCCGCTCGCCGCCCGTTGCTAGGCAGGCCCGGACGCGGCCGCCGCGCCTTCCTGCCCTCCCGGAGGCGGCCGGTGGCGTGAGGTGGGGGGAGGCGCCGCCCCGCCTCGCCATGGAGGGCGATAAGGTGAGGGGTCGGGCTGCGGGAGTCGAAGGTGCCCTTAGAAGGGCCCCGCGGGGTAGCAGCGCGGCTCCTCCGCCCGGCCCAGCTGGTTCTGCCCGGCCTCCCCCGGCCCCGCGTGCCCGAGGCGCTGCGCTGCTCGGTGAGGGCCCGTCGCCCCGCCGGGTCTCGCTGCTGCCACCCGTGTTCGTTTCTTCTGCTTGCCCTGAGGCCCCCAGCAGCGCTCCTTTGGCTCCCGGTTCTGTTGGCACAGCGATGTCAGCCAAGTAGTGGTAGTGAGGAAGTCCTTATTCCTGTAAGGAATGATCCTCGTTCCGTGTAATCCACTGGAGGAATGGCCTTAATTCTTTATCTCTTTGAGGGCTCTCGAGTAGGCAACTCATGTTGGAAATGAGAGGAAGGCACTGAGGTGGCTGGGGTCTGGAGCATGCCATGTGAATGGGAAAGCAGCTGGGGAGCCGTTGAGGCCAGAGAAAAAGAAGAGGGGATCTGCTACTGTCCTCAAGTGTCTGCAGTAGTTAATGTGGAAAAAATGGAGCCAAGGACTTCACTGAAATGATCAGTGAGAGAACAGAAAACAACAGCCCTAAATACCAGCAAGGGAAATTATGACTGGGCATAAGGCAAACATTTTCACATGGTAGTGCTCAAACCCTGGAACTGGGTTCTCCATGCAACCTCCAACCTCAGACATATTAAAAAATAAGTCTGACCTGGAGTTTGAAGGTAAAACTGTTAAAGCAGGAGGTTGAACCTCATAATATTGATACATCGATTACTTCCCAAAGGTGTGTGGCCCAACTGTGTATACCCACTTGGTCTGTAATACTGTTGAATAGCTATCATTGAAAAACCAAAGAATTTTGAGCTTCCTTAAAAGGCCCCACTGTCAGTCATCGGAGGCACTGGCTGTGAGGTGTTACAGAGACAGCTGGTTAATCCAGTAGAAGTCAGCTTCAAAGCTCTTCCAAGTCTAGTCAAATCAGATATATTGCAAGTACCTGATAAGTACCTTAACGCATATACGTTAAGACTAAATCAAATTAATGTTTACATAACAAAATTTGGCAGTACTTGCCAGATATATCTTGATCCTTGCCTTTGGAAAGCTATTATTTGTTTAGTAATTTACTTCTCACTGAAATTGATTACTGTCTTGCTATCTTTTCTGTTCTAGAGAAGAACCAAAGAAGATACTTGGAAATCAGAAGAACTTAGGAAACATCTTCCGGTAATTTCATTTCTATTAATTTTAAGTTACCTTACCGAAATGGCATCTGTTGACAGTCTAAACAGAGGGGTCTGACTGCTTGTTCTACTTGGTACTCTGTGTTGTGGGATCTTTAGCTCCGCAAGGTTTTTCTGGTATGCTTTAAAAACAGTACAGGTCATTAATGCATAGCTGTTATCTTCCTTTCCACAATGATCTATTCTGGAACCTGCTTTGTCCAGTCCAGCTATGTCCAGTGTCTGGCACATTCAACTATTTCTAGCTATGCAAGTGGTACACTATTGCTGCTCAGATTTCTTAATTAAGTAAAAGGAAATAATACCATTGATATGGGAATCACATAACACAATGGGGTCTGATTTGCCAGCCATCCAAATCCAGGTTCAGTTCTGCTTTATATATACTTACTCAGTTTCCAGCATCTATATTTTATATTCTAATTGCTGTCATTATCTGTTATGTTAGTCATGTGCTTTTAAGCTGGTTAATTACTTTATCCATTTGCCAAATACACATTCATGCTCTGTTCAGTAACAGCATTCATATTCATCATGTATTTTTTTAACAGCTGTTTTCCAATGCTCATCTTTCTGTGTCTTGTGCAAATCCTCATTAGTTATTTGTTAATCAGTAGATTACCGAACTTTCTTCCAACTGCATTTCAAAGCTCCTCATTAGTTCAGTGCCAGTGCTGTAGTACAAGTACTTTGTACTTTTATAGATATTCAGTAATATTTCCACTACTTCCATGTAAGGTAAAGCAAACAAATTTGGCTTGAAATGTTCTGGTTCCACCAGAAGTAGTGTGATTGGGCTTTCGTTACTGTGAAACAGATGGATAAAGTTTAATTCACTTTACTCATTGACTGTAATCAAATGAAGTTCTGTTTGTTCTGCAGTAAATAAATAGCCAAAATCTTGGATGTAGCAAAACCAGTGGGAGTTCTGATACATGCTTCAGGAATGTTCAAATATAACCTCTTGTAATGTTAAAAAGATACAGGAATAATAGCATCCTCATGGGATCTATGCCAGAATTTTCTTTCACAAATTTTTTTGTTGTGTTCTGCTTTCTCTTCAAGTAAAACTTGATCTTCTATTCTAATGGCAGTTGCAGGATGCCCAGTTATCCATCATTGTTCTTTATTTCTGTTACATATTTTAGAAGATGGCACTGTTTCTGTCAATGTAAGATAACAGGTTTAAGACACTCAGATAATTTTTTGACCTAACTCTGTACAGAATGTACAGTTCTACTGTATTTTTTTTTTTACCAAAATCTTTTCACATACATTGGAAGTGCATCTTATAAATCTCACTTATATGTTCTAACAGATTTTTTTTTTTTTTGTACATCAGGCAACACAACCAAAGAGTCAAAATGAAGACAAAAAGCACAGAGAAAAGAAACTGCAGAAAGAGAAGGTTGTTCATGACACAGGCACTCATAAAGATGAACGCAAAGACAGAGGGAAGAGCAAGGAAAGAACAAGAGAGAGACTGAAATCTGTTGAAAGAGACAGGGATAAAATGAAGGAGAGAGAAAGGGGAAAAGAACACCACAAAGAACGAGACAGAGAGAGATATCAAGATAAGCTTCACGGATCAAGTTTAGAGAAGGAAAGATACAGTGTACCAAAAGATAAAGACAGGGAGAGCAATAAAGAACGTGATAAAATGCATAAAAGACATGAGATAAAGAAAACAGATATGCAAGATAATCTGAAATCATTTGAAGGAAAAGATAAAGAACATCACAGAAGAAGAGAGAAAAGCAGGCATCGTCTGGGTAAGTTGCTTTGTGTTGCTGTTTTACTTTGAAATATTTGATATTTAGGTAGAAATACAGAGAGGATGAAGACAAGCAGGTTTGAGTACCTCATGAAATATGTATCACTACAGAATCCTTTGGTAATTTGGTTTTATCTTGCCTTTTTTTTTTTTTTTTAAATTTTGATGCCAATTTCCCTTCCTCTGAAGAGATAATGAACTTCACTGTTTTTTTGGTCAGTTGACTCGACCAGAATGATAAGTACCTTCCTGCCCCTTCATTCTCTACTGCATGATGTATTTGAATCCCAAATGGTAGTTAGTAGCACATGTAGTTACTCTTACTCTTTCTTAGTTACTCTTACCATTACAAAAGGATACTGAGAACAGAGGGATTCATCAGGAAAGTAAAAAGAATAACTAGCTTTGTAGAGAGAATTTCAACTGAATCTTATGTTATTTTAGAAAGTTAATATGCTTTAGAAAGTTGCTGTCAATGAAATAATGTTTTCTACATGCTGGAATGAATTATGTACAAAGTTTGAGTATAATAAAATGTGCTCATTAATTTTTGCATATTTTCTAGAAGAGGAGAAAACAAGTGGTGAAGAGCGAGAAAGAAGACATACAGGGAAGAAGGTAAGGGAAAGGAATGCAGTGTTTTGTGATGGAATAAAATAGGATTGTAAAATAATGAAGAAACAGGATCAGACCCCACTCTCCCAAGAAATTCAAGAGCTGTACATAAAGTAACGTTCTCAAAAGTGCACAAAATATACAACAGAATATGTCTGAACCATTCTATTTTAAGGAGAAAAAAAGAATTTGGGGTTGTAAATATAGCTCTATTTTTGTGCGGATTCATCAAACCTTCTCATTCAATGTGTTTGTAAGATAAAACAGTCTTGTAGAATTTTCTAGCTCTAAAATGTTATTTTTCTTATTGCAGGATAATAATACAAAATCCAGCATTGACGCATTATTAGCAGACAAAGTTGGAGTAAGTGAACGTGGACACAAGTTACAGAAAGATAAAGAATTGGATAAAGAGGAAAAAAGAAGATACAGGGAAAAAAAAGAACATTCCATTAGGCCAGTAAAAGACAGACTTTCAAAAGAGAGAAGTCATAAATCTTATGAAGAAGAAGAGGAAGAAAGACATAAGTCAAAGAGATCTAAGGAGGAATCTTCCCGTGGAGACAGAGGACAACCAGCAGAAGATAGTAAGAGAGTAAAAAGCGGAGAAAACAAAAAAAAGAAGCTTGATCTTAAGGTTAGGTTTCTCTTTTTTACACTTAAAAGCGTTACTTTATCACTTACTCTCATTGTTTGTATATAATTACTGATAAGGTGAACAATCAAAATAGTAGGATAGTTTGTCAGCATTTTCTAAAATTTCAGGCTAAGATGGTAGATAAAAATAGAATCATAGAATGGCTCAGGTTGGAAAAGACCTTCAAGATCATCAAGTCCAACCGCAACCTAATCATACTACCCTAACTCTAACAACCCACCACTAAATCATGTCCCTGAGCACCACATCCAAACGGTTTTTAAACACATTCAGAGATGGTGACTCAACCACCTCCCTGGGGAGCCTGTTCCAGTGCTTAACAACCCTTTCAGTAAAGAAGTTTTTCCTGATATCCAACCTAAACCTCCCCTGGGGCAACTTGAGGCCATAATACACATATAAATACTGCATCTGCATTTAAGCGTTTGAACCCAGAGCTGATTCTACCCATGAAACTTAAACTGGAAATTGTATATGTCAGAATTTTTTTTTTTTTAATAAAATTCTTGATTACTGTGACATTCAAAAGTCAGGAGCAGGATGGAGATACATTAAGATGTAGTGACTGCCTCACAGAAAAAATGAACAATCTCTTTTGTAGAGGCTTTGGATGCTTCTTATAAAGGGAGCATGGATATCTAATTCACTATTAGGCACGTGAGTATTTGTCCCTTATATTCATGGTTTTTGCATCTACTTATGAAGTCAGTAAATATCACTTATATTTTAAAAACAGAGCGTGAGGTTATATCCTAGAGATTTAATCAGAAACCTGGAAATTTTAGTTTTCTGTGAGTTCTCATTGTACTAGAATGAGAGAGGAAATGTGTAGTAATTTGTGACTCTTAAAATCTGAGATGAGTTTTGTGGAATGAAGAACCATTCAGATGGTGTAGGGTACTTTCTTCTGTTTGCTAAAGAGCGAAGATGTTCATGCTTCTCAAAAGGTCAGAAATATATGTTCTGGTGAAAATACTAGGCATTGTCAATGTAGGGACCCACCATGAGTAACTCCTGTGACTTTCTGCAACCTAATTCAAAAGTCTTGTGAGCAGCTTACTCAGGTTTTGACATCCTTGGAAACTTATTCAAGTAGTTGTTCCTGAATATACTCAGCTATGCTGATGATTCTGTTTCGGAGTTACATTCCTTTTTCTGATGTTCATGGATAGATAAAAACAAACTTCATCTTGAATGATCTATTGAGTACATTTCCAGACTTAACATACCTTCATAGTATAGACTTGAAGAGTGATGTCATATACTGGGAAACCATCGTTAATTAGTGTAGTAACTTTAAGGTATCCTTTAAATAAGTTAGAATTTACTCTGGTAAAGTGTTATAGGGGTTGTGTTAAGCAAAGGAGAAGGCTCAAGGTCCCTTTTCCTTTGCTCTCCCAAGTATTTAATATTTTCATCAGAAACTTGTATTATGTGTATAACATATATTTTGGGTTCTTTCTTTAACATAGCTGTAAAGAGGAGAGAATTCTGAACATAGTTAATACACAGAACTTTTACAAGCAATGACCAATGTCCAATGTGTCATTGCAATTAATGTATTATAAACCTGTTTTACTGTTAAATATCGCTACTACTAATATAGGTACATTTTACGTATTTCCTTCTAGCATTTCTGGCACTTGAATATTGTGATTTCTTTTACAGAGCAGTGAACACAAAACAGAGGAGGGGAATCAAGGAGAAGAAATGAGCCATGAGCGTGTAAGGTAAATTCAGAGATTTAAAATGAATGTATACTATATGGCATCTACTAAGATGCAGTCACCACTAAAACATTAAGCATGAATTCTTGATCTCATAATATCTAGTGTTTTGCCTCCAGTATGATTTATTTAAAAATGTGTACGTTTATATTCTACTTGTTCTTTTTTCTGCACCAGGGTAGCGGGTGAAATTTTGCTGTCCTTACAAACTACAGATATATTAATCTGGGCACTTAGCTCAGGAGTCAAAAATGCTCTTGTTTTACCACCTGAAATTCACTGTGCAGTCATGTAGACAAATGTAAGGTTTATGACAAACACTACCATATTTTCTTTGTTGCTTTTTCATGTTTGTCAGTCCAACCACCAGTATATATGAGCACTTTCTTCCTTTGTAAGAACTCATAATGGTTCTATCTTGAAGTCTGATACTCAGTTTCTGAAATAATCAAAGAAATTGTTAAGCAGCAGAGGCAGTCCTCGATTTTCTCCCTGATTGTATTGTCCTCACAAATAAACCCTCAGAGTGAAACATAAGCTTTGAATGTCAGACTATGATTTACATAGATTAGCACATATTACACCAATATGATCTTCATGTCCAGTTGGCTGCAGGTATTAATAAAATTAATATGTATCGGTTTCATATATTTTTTTCTCTTTAATTTTCCTTTTGCATTGATGGAATTACAGACATTACATCTGGACAAGTTTTTTTGCAATTCTTGGCTGACTAATCACTTTGTGGTTTCATTATTTATATCGAAAAGAGATCTATAAAAGTGTTTGTAGAAATATTCCTGTTTATTGGAAAGTTTCAGTTTTTTTTATTTGCAGGAAGAAACTGATTTTTTTTTTCTTACAAAACAGAAAAAACAGCGCTTGCTTCTGAGTTAACTGATAAAATTGACATTTAATTTTTCAATAGGACTGGAAAAGATAAAGGAGAAATCAGTGAAAAAGAGAAAAGAGACACAAGCCAAGAGGTAAAAATACTTGATTTTGGATCTTAGAATGCTGTATTTTTCTTTGGATTAATAACAATTACAGTATGTATTTCAACATGATGCCCTTTTACCATTCTAAGATAATATTTATGTATATTCAGATATCTATTAAACTCTCTTTTCCGAGAGAGTTTTCAGATATAACAACATTAGAAAGTGGACTTATTCTGTATAAATTTGTCAAGCATTAAAGGAAGCCATATATTCAACTTTCATCAGTATCTTCTACACTTGAAAGAATAATTCTCAGTAGGTGGGAAGACTTCAGGCGTACGTAAGATAAATAATCTGCAGTTACCTATAGTATATAGTTTCTGTAAACAGCTGATACAGGCAAATAAAATGTAGTGTAAGCCAAATAAAATGCAGGTAGCAATGTAATTTCTATGTTACTTATAGCAGTTGACACAAGAAAGAAAGAAGTATTTTTATAAACAGGCAGGATGTTCATTCATTCATTTATTTTTTAAATGGACAGGTGCAGACAGACCTAGGTTTTCAGCAAATGTAGTATGCAAGCTGTATAAACTTGGGTTTATTTGGAACCCTCTGAGCAGATGCCGCGAAATTTTATCATAAAAAGCTTAAAATAGTTTATGATATTTGGACTATTTGTAACCATCCTCCAAAATCCAGATTCTGTTTTGGTATAATTAGGGGTCTGATCTGAGAGAATGGTAGTGGTAGTACTGACTGGAGGCATGCTTTCTTGTATTCTCGTGTTGTGGACAGCCATTTATCTTTCATATACACTTCAGATGTATATCTTTCAAAAACGATATAACTTCTATTAAATCCTGACTGTTTTCATGCCACAAATACATCTGTTTCAAGACTGTTCTAAGACCTCTGTTATTCTTTTGTTCTAATTTCCTGTACATTTCTGTTATCCTTGCTTTAGGACTAAAGTTTAGCTTAAATACTTTTTTAGGGTTTTCTTCTCCTAATGAGTTTATAGGAAGCATATCTGTTCTTTCTCTGCCGTTCCTTTGGTGAGCCTTACAGTCCAAACTCTTAATTCCTCCCATCATCCTAGCAGCTGCCTCTTTGTTTCATTTTGCATTGATTTTTCTTCAATATGGGTGGCCAGAGCTGAACTCGATATTGAATGTGAATTTTCATCAGTGCCTTGCATAATACTGTGAGGGACATAAATACTTACATGTTCCTGAAAGAAGCTTTCCAACATTGTTTTTTTTAATATGCACAGTTCTTTTCACTGTGATGGAGAGTCATGCTGGATCAACTAATACATTCAAACTGTTCTCTTCGTCCATTGTTTCCAACAGCTGAGGTTCCGGGCTGCAGCTGGCATTGCACTAATCATTAAGGCCCAGATTTAGCTTGCCTTTAGGTATGAGTTGTTTGTGATGAGGACATAAACTTCCTTGAATTACCTCTGTAATTTGTGGGGAAAAATAAGCAGTTTAGTTATTCTAGGTTTGGTCTTCTGCATTAATTTCTCTGTCTTCACTGGCAATAGAAGGCAAACTAGGAGGATGAGATCCTTACTTAGGAGCTGACTCAGCAGGGGTAGTTAAGTCAAATTCCACAGGGAAATTTTGCCCAGCTTTATCCAGTTTGTCCCAAATGGACAGCCTAACTAATATAATCTATTCTTGATCCCAAGATTGATCTGGGAAATGACTGAAAATGGCAACCAGAAAGACTGAAGTACTCTAGTTCTAGTTCTACCAGTTTGATGACTCTGAAAAACAAGGTATCCATATAAGCTGTCTGTGCTTTTATAATGTCTTTAATACTTTTGAGAGGAAAGTACTACATTCTTTGAAAACTAGATAGCTACTGATCCATGCTGGAGTTGCAGTCGATAGAATGGGATTGTAGGTGTTGAGCTAGACAAATTGCTGAAATGAATTTCATGACTTTCTCCGGTGGAGAGGGTATATGTAATGGATTCCTAGACTGAAGACTGTTGCCTGAGACTGGAAGCTCTTGAACAGACATGAAAGGATCAAAAGTGTGTCTAACCTGGTCTTTGACAACTAGCTGCTATCCTTTGGTTTAAAATGAATAAATAAATAATAGGTGCTGCTGTTGTGCTGAACAGTTTTCATAAAACCTCACATTTATTTCTGTTTTGAAATCCATTGCTATCTCGTACATGTAGGTAATTTAATCTATTAGTTAGAATCTATTGAAGGAAAAAGCTGACTAAAGATTGGATGGACTGATGTGAGTTGGTTAAGCTTTTGGATTGTTTTTTATTATATTGGGGTTATTACCTTGTGAAAGTTATCAATAAGTTAAAGGCATCTTCTCTGAAGTTATTTCAGGGTTATTGTAAATCTTATTGCATGTAAGTATTGTAGAGAATTGAATGTTAACAAAGTTGTTTATATGTAAACTAATTTTCTCATTGCATGCCTGTATCTCTTTTCCTGATTCCTGTGTCTGCATTATTTTATCAACAAATAGAGTCCTGCAGTATAATTCAAGTATAGAGATGTTTTTATGTAATCCCCTAAAAAATAGAACTGTTTTATTTTGTTGTTACACCATCATGAAAGCTACTGTGTACTGTTTGGCAGATAAAATATGATTTTGGTTATACTATATAACAGTTTTGCTTATTGTTTTTATTTAGGAAGTTAAAGCTACACACATCCATAATTCAGACAGAGAGCTAGATAACTTTTCAGCAGATTATGAAGATGATTTTGAAGTAAGTAAAAACATGTGGTTGTCCTTTTGAAATAATTCTCAAGTGTCAGAATATTGGTTAAATTTATTAACAGAAATATAAACTACAGGATGTGGAATGATTTTTACTTTCATTTTTTCAGTAACCTTTTACTTTTTGGTGGCCTTAATTATGCTAACTAAATATGTAACTAAAATGTTATGTTGAAACTCTCTACTTCATATTTACTTAGATACCATTGGTGATTGGGAACCAACTTTCTCTTTCTTTGAAGTCTTCATAAGGTGCTTTTTCTGTCTAGCTGGCTTTCAATTATTTAAATAGGTTACTGTGAAAAATACTGTACTTTCTAAATAATGGCAGCAAATTATCAACTTAATGAGGAAAAAATGGCCTCATTATTTTTTATTGCAAAAATACCTTGGAAAAGGTATTGACATATAGCAATCCCTTCACGTATTTGTTTAATTGGACTCTCTTATTTTTAGTTGTCTTTCATTTAATTTAAAGTTAAGATAAAAGACTTTACCAAATGGGCTTTCCTTGCTAGCTGAACCAACGACATTGTCATCTTTGTTCAGCTAAAGCAGAGTTCATCTCCGCTGCGGTTAGGTGTGGTGCTTACCACTGAGGTATCTACTATAGTAGCCCTTTGCATTCAGTGGAGATAAGCAAGCTCTTCTAAAGCTTCTTCGTATCTTTTGTTAAATGATTATGTGAGCATGAGATGAATTGTCTTAGCTATGTTTAAAAGAACTATTAAAGCATATGCTTAAGCATGGACTTGAAAACAGTTGATATGGACCTTATGAAAATTTGAATGTGCCATAGATGGGTGTGGAGCATTTACAATACTGAACACCACTATGTTCTTTCTTCAAAGGATACGTAATTTGCCTAAAGATATAGCTCTTACTTTAGGATATTCAAAAAAAGAAAAAGAATCTTATTTGGGACACTGAAGGACAACACTGGGGGACTTTCTTCCCTTGATTAAAATACCAACACTATCAGCACACGTTTTTATATAAAGTAGTTATTTTTAAGTTCCTTTCAGTCAGAGGATTTGCAGCCATATGGATGAGAATTTTATTTTTATTAGGAATGCATTTCCTAATTTAAGAAGATCTTGAAGAATACATCTGTAATCCATGTTTACTAGTTATTGAAAGTACTGTTACTTCTAAAGGATTATGAAGATGATTTTGATGATTACGATGAAGACAAAAGTGAAGAAGGAGATACGGAGGACAAACTAAGAGAGATTCATTTTTCCAAAACATCAGAGATTGAAGAGATTCAAAGAGCGATTAATGCAGAAAATGATAGAATCTGTACTTCACTGCCTCAGAAAGTCAGAAATGAAAAACCGGAACCAGTCGTGGGTATGTGACCGGGGATCAGTCTTTTTATATTAAATACATGAGTAACCCATACAGCTTATGAGTAGACAGGCTACTTCTTCCAAGTCTGCCAAAAGGCAGAAATCTGGTCTTTTAGATGAGTCACTTAGGTTTGTGGGTAAGTGCAGTAACTTCTCATATTGCTAAAGAATGATTCAGAGGCGTTACTAATCACTGAAAATGTGAAGTATAAAAACGTACAGACTAACATTTAATATGTTGTATTTTGGGTAAGGGAAGGATGAGGAGGTCTGGATTTTGAAATGTGCTAGAACAGTTTGGGTCTTCTGGTGACATTAACTGGCCTTCTTTTAAGCAAGATTGGAGTCACTGCTCTGATTGGGAAGAAGTGAAAAAAGTATGTACTACTTGTGTAGCTTTGTATCACTTTTAAGATGCAGTCTTACATTTAGTTGATCTGACACCTCTGAGTCCCAGATCTTATTTAGCAAGCTATACTTGTGGTTCCCCTTTACACTCTCTACACATGTGAATATAGTATTGTTGTGGAAAAGAATTTTAGACAGGTTTTTCTCTGGTTGTTACAAAGTAAGGAAGAAATAACATAGTCATAGAAGAATAGCATGGTTTTTCTCCAAGTCTGTATGGTATCAATAGATTTTCAGTTAAGGTTTCGTTGCAAGTCAGAAACACTATATTGCAATATGGATTTCTTCTTTCAGTAGATTAATATAATTCTTATTACTTTTCTATTAATATGGAATTGGTAACAAAAATCTACTGAAGCTCTAGATCTAATGAACAGTATGGGATTCTAATACGTAATGTTTATCAAGAGAATACAAATTCTGAATTATAATACTTACTGCAGTCTTGTAAATTACACAGGTGTTTTTATTTTTTTTATTTATTTATTTATTTTTTTTGACAAACTTCCAAAGTTTTGTTTTGGTTAAAACGGTTGTTAATGATTCTAGTAAAAAACTGTAGAAGTTTAAAACCTCTTTCACACTGCCTAATAAATGCACTCTTCCTCTGAGGAAGTGAGGCGTAATGAGTCCTGTCTGGAAGTCAAATATTTAGCTCATTTGGCTTCCACCTGGCCAGGGAGGAGAGTAAAATCAAGATGGCATCCAATACTGAACTTAATACAGAACTTCATTAACTGTAGCTTTCAAAAAAACAGTGTTCAATGTTTTGCTTATTCATCCAGCAGCATGGGTTATGCTTCTGTTGATGAGGTGTTCCGGTAGCTGTTGAGGTGAACTCCAATTTAGGAGGTGTAGCACACACCTGGTGTATTGTGTGTGAATTTAATATGATTTAAAATTGGTCCTAGGTTGTTTTACTGTTTATGGGGTAAGAGGGGACTGATTAATGAGAGAAGAAAGGAAGAGGCACTTTCTGCATCAGCCTTCTAAAGTGAAAACTACAGCGTTCGTATTGATTGACTGGTAGAGGGCTGTAATAAGGGGAAAAGGCTGGCTAATTACTGAAGTTAAAAGCTTATTATACCAATAGTGTGCTAGAGGTTGTGTAATGTGCAGTCTAGTAACTTTTTAGTAGCTTTGTGATAATAAATCTGTCACTTTTTATACTTTCTGCTTTATGTTTTAGTGCCATGTGAATTGTGAGTTTTAAGACTAACAACATTTTATAATATCACAGAAAGGCAATATCCTCCTGCCAGAAATTCTTTTCGTGGAATATTCATGGATTTTGAAACAGCAAATCAAAGACAAAGTAGCCAAAGTATGGCTAGCAAGCAGAAGTAAGTGTGTTTTAAATAATCCACGTAAAATCTCAACTCAACATGTAAAGTGTCTTTTCTTTTTTCACAATATTTGAAATATTTGAAGTTTAAAAACTTGTGGGGTTTAGAGTCAAATATAATTTTGTAACCCAAAAGTAATTAGTTCTTAAGTAGGCTTTGCTATGTGTCATTTTACAATGGAAATTTATATTTGTATCAGTTTGTGTAGCATTTTATTACAGAGTGAGTTGCCATCATTGTCATTTCTCTGTATAATTCTTCAGTCACTTAATTAGATACTGACTTGCAGTACAAAAGAGCAAGCCTCGGGGCTCTGCAGAACTGTAATTTCTTGAAATATTCAAGATTCTATATGGTACATACTGTTGCCAAAGTAGCATATTCTCTTTTTGGGATAACACCAGTTGGTGTAAAAAACGTTATTACCGATTTTAAATTGATCTAGATTTGAGAATTCTAAGACAACTCTACACTAAAAAATGACAGCAATGCTTATTTCTTGTGGAACTTGCCAGGAGCTCCTGATTTGTCTTAAGCACTGTATCTCTCTCTAATTTGCTGTTAAATCAACTGGATGCATAAATCCAAGAACATTCTGTTTTATTGTTAATACTAGATTCTGTGCTTTGTGGTTGCTCATCAGTGGCTAATCTTCACAGGAGGAAAATGTTATTGTCTAAGCTAACTCACTTTGCTTAAATTTATATGCCCAAATTTCATGTGAGTTCATTGGCTAGACTTTCTCAATATGCAGTGGAGAGAGATTAGGAAATCCAGGAAGGCCTCTGTCTGAAGAATTGTCTTCTGAATTATTTGTCACTCTCTCCTGATGATGGAGGGAATATGAGCAAGCAGTTCAGATAAATAACTTCAGACAACTGAAGTTTAATAAAGTGAACCCACCCGTCACTGTCTGATTCCAATGCCTTTCCTACAAATGTATATAGCACCACTCTGCAGAGCTTGTATAAATAACTGTGCATATAACCTGTGAAGACAACTAGCATTTTCTTGGAAGCAGAAAGGGTTTCTGAAATTTAATGCTGTGATAATACGTTACTACCAATAAATAAACTGACAGCATCCCATATATGAGCTGCAGAACTTTGGACTTGTATGTATGAGCTAGTTCATTTAATGTAAGAATTTTCTGAATGTGTCATTAAAATTTCTAACTAGGAAGCTATTTTCATGAGTTTGAATTATATCTCAGCAATCTGTTCCCACACTGATTCTGAAGAGATGGTGTGTTAGGAAGCAGAAGTAAAAACAATGTGGATAAGAAAATGCAGTAGATACAATTTAGCAGCAAAAGGAAAATGTGAAAATTCCCCATACGCATAAAGAAAAATCCAACATAAAACACTGGAAGAGCAATTCCAGGTTATGTTACTCTAGTCTTTTCCCTTTTTAAAGACTATCTTACTGAGAAGAAATTACAACTAAAATATACATCTTGTACACTGCTTAGATATGTAATTGGTACAGGCCCATAATCATATGAGTTGAATTTATAGTAAGTGTTAAAGGTATCTGAAAGTGAAAGAAGGAAGAAGGGAAAAGACAACAAAAAAATTCAATTGCCAAGCAATCTGTACTGTAGCATGAATGTGGAATTGACTTGTAAGTAACAACTGTATGAAATTCAAGCAGTTAGCTTTTGAAAGAAATCCTGTGATGTCTTAACAGTTTTATGACATTAAAATGGATAGATTGTTGTGTACATTGCAACAGTGATTGATTTTTCATTAGCCACATATCCATACAAGTGAAGCAGTAGGATTACACAGAGATCAATGGATTTTTAAATAGGTGTTACTGCAGAAAATCAAGTTATTGTCTTGTGGAATACAATATACGTGGTTTTAACTAATTTTGTGTTTCTCTTTTGAAATGTATTCTAAAGAAAACGGAGTGCAGAGCTTCTCCCACTAATTGATCTGGACTTCTCAGTTAGTTTTTCTTTATTGGATTTGCCTCCTGTAAATGAGTATGACATGTATATTAGGAACTATGGTAAAATGAACACTAAGCAGGTGAGTAATAAATGTTGTAATATTTAAATCCTGAAAATGTCTTTTCTTATTTTGGAAAATAGTTTCCCTTGCAAAACAAAGTTACTAAAGCTAATGAGATAGCTCATTAATAATTTGTCACTTTTCATGTCTAGTCATTCATTACCAGAAAGCACTAATATTAAAGGTTTTGGGCCAAATAGGCCATTTCCTTTCTGCGTTAGAAGATAACTTTCTTCCTTCCCCATTTTATAAAGGAATTGCTGTATGTTTTTGGCTCCCTGTCCCAGATATTCTGGGTTTAGTCTTTACACATAATGTGAAATGTTCTGTATTTTTTCAGTACGTAAGGTACTCTGGGCAAAATGTGTTTAAATGTGTATGCAGTGTGTGATTACACTGTCTGTGTTGATATGCTTAGATCTGAATTCAGGACCTGAAGAGATTGAGCATATCAATTTAAAAATGAATATTTAAATTCTATTATAATAATTCTATTATTATTCTGTTACCCATAACATTTTGTCTATACTTCAGGCCTATGTTCAGTGTAATGAGGACAATCTTGACAGAGACATTCAGACTGAGGAGGTTGAGACACTGGAGAAATGGACGCAGCATCCAGGAGAAAGTGCACTTGTATCTGGAGGTGAATAATGTTTTAATGTTAGTCAATTATAGATAGTAATCTTTCTCTATTGAATCCTCCTAATGTCAGAACTTGTAATGTGTTGATAGCAACTTGCTGTAGGCACTCTGGGTTTCCTGGTGGAGAGAGTGGAGAATATGTGGCAGAAATAGTTTCTTCTTCCTGGATTGTTGGCAGTGGATATGATTCCCCAACAGAACATGTTATTTAGTACTACAGTTGCTGCTGAAGAGAAGTTGATTCTTGCCACTCTCCTCTTGTTTAAAACTGACATTGTTCTTATGGTGTTCTTAATTGATTTCCTTTTGAATCAAGCTTCAGGTCTCGTTTTGTTGTTTTGTTGGGTTGGTTTTTTTTCTAGGTCCCACGAATGGCCAGGAGATGACAGCAAATGGAGCTCTGACACCCAAAATTGATTCCCAAAGATTAGCAAATTTCCTTCTATCAGCAGGCCAGGTATACTTACATACTTAATATCCTTTATGAGTTGTGTGCATAAATATACAATGTGGCAGATCAGACAAAGTACTTGTTCTGTCTAATCTAAATAATTTACCTAAATAATGCTCACTGTCAGTGAGATTCACCTCTCTGTAAAGTCATGGAACCAGAGCTGTGCTAAATCATATTTGCAAAAGTATAAAATTAACGTGAGGGTTGATAAAGATTTATTAAATTAATCCACTTTTTAATGCTACAATAGGAAAAGTGAAAGATAAGATGACCCTTTTATTTCTGTAAATGTAATTATGTTTGAAAGGTGATTGCTGTTTTGCTAGAGGAAGATCAAGCTGCTGCACAACCCAGATGGAAATTAAGATCTCAACAAACCAGTCTGTCTATTAGTGATAGCTGTTTCCAGTTAAATACTAACCAGCCATTCCTCCATGGTAAGGGGACTTTATTCTACACTTTTTAGTATACAGTTTGAACTCTTCCTTCTGCAAAATACCATGCTGTTCATCATAACTGAGGTGCAAACAGCATGATGTAATGCTTACTTTTCTTTAATTGTTCTAATCTTGCTGTAATGTGGTACAGAATGGTTTCGTGTAGATTACATCAGAGCTTCCTAGCTGCTGTGGAACCAGAAGTATAGCCATTGATGAGCATGATGTCACGGTGTCCTATTTGTATCTTCTTGCATTTGTTGTTGAAGAGCTATCTCACAGTGTGTCATTTCATGTAGGCTTTTTAGACTGAAAGTAGGGCCAAAGTAATAAATAAAGTGAAATCCCTGGATGGGGAAAATCTAGCCTGATATATTTGAAGGGCAGCTGTATCTTCCCCACATAAACTGTAGAAGTTCAAATGAAAAGTGAAATGAAAAATAGAACATCTAGAATTGTATGAGGAAGACCTATTATAACCCAAAGATGTAGGTGTCCTAAGATGAGCATGTGAGGAGAACCAGAAGCCTAGCCTCTGCTGTTTCCTGTTTGAGACTCAGCTTAATTTTCAGTGTATATACTGACATCAGGTCAGACTCTTTCACTGGCATGCTTATGCCTGTAAAAATCATACTGTTAATTTCCTGAATCTGTTCCTTTTTGCTTTTTACTTCCTTCTGTTGGATTCCTTCTCCAGTCCCCCCTCTTTTCTTGAATAGCATCAAAAGCAATCCACTGTTAACAGAAATATTCTTCATAATTATGCGTTAGCTTCTTTGGCTGTTGCTATGGCAGCTAAGTATGATTTTTCATCTGCAGTAAATTTTTTTCTTTTCTTTCTTGATTTTTTTTTTTAATGGTTTAGATCGGAAAATATCCTGCCTATATGTCTCTCAAGTTCAGAGGCAGGCAGTACTTTCTGTTCATGGGTTACCTGAAAAAGCAGGTGTTGCTTTGCTGAACAGAAAGAGCATCATATGCGTTTGGAACATCTGGCAGCCCTCCAGTCCTCAGAAAGTTTTAATATGTGACTCAGAGGTATGTTTTCATAACATTGTACAGTTGTCCATTGAATAAATGACACTATTATGTATGTTCTGTGTTGTTGTTTTTTTGTTTTTGGTCTGGTTGCAAGATGCAACATCTTACAAAGAAATGCATTTGAACCTAGTGAGCAAACAGTATTCCATTTAATACTAGAATTTAGTGATGATCTCTGTTTTGTTGTTGTTGTTGTAATGTTGACTCCATTTAATGGTTTAAAGGTGAACACAAGTAGAACAGCTGGATCAGATGTTGTTAGGAATCTCTTTACTCATCTTTGTGATACAGTTTAATTAATTCCTTCAGCTTTGTGGCTGGGAATGCAGATTACACGACTGTCTTGAGAAGTGAGGGCCTACTAGAAGTTTTGTGTCCTACTTTTCTTTTAAATAAATTCTCCTTCTGCAGTACACGCCTGTAATCTGTCTTTTCGGGATTTACATGCCCAAGAAAAACATATTTCAGGCTTATCAAATCATTGATCCTCATGATATCAACAATGTATATTTTTCCTACTTAACAGGTCCTGTGTTGCTGCTTTAGTCCCAGTAAAACAACGTTAGTTTTTGCTGGAACAGTAGATGGTTCGTTGTTGGTGTGGGATCTTCGAGAAGATGCAAGAATGCACCCTCACGTCACATTCAGTGAAACTGATTGGACATTTAGAGTTCCAACATTTTCCACTGGTGTGTATAAACGTATTCCGATTAGTCACTTTGTGGGCAGTGAAACCATTCCACTACAAATTCTGCTAACACTGTTTCTCAGTAGTCTTGTTTAGCCACTGCAGAGGTTCTGTTTAGTCTAGAAAAATTATTAATTGATAATAACTGTAAAGAAATGTAAACCAATTAAAATATGCATCAAACAATGATATAGAGAGATTAACCGGATCTAGAATCTAAGGAGCATTGTAATATTAAAATAGACTACTGAACTACTACATCTGAAATCATTAGCTAAACCCATTGTCATCACATTACCTACATTCTATGTTTATTTTCTTTAATCAGCCTCTAAACCTATGTATTAATAGGGATTTTTAAAAAAGTAATTTTAAGACCATAAAGCACACAGTTTTTTCAGACATGGTTTACAAGTTGTAATCTGTGCAAATTGTCACCTTTATCTCTAGGAGGTTTCGTGTGACATGTTTCAAATTGTATGTATGCATTAACTCTGTTAGAATAAATGTAGCGCTACTCTATAGGATCTTGAAAGCTATTCATTTCATCCTATCATCTGTGTATGGCTGGCTGATTAGATTTAGTTAACTTCTGTATCTTTTTTTGCATGTAGATAGTGTCAGAATTGTCTTTGTCTTTGGTTTGAATCTCACCCTTATACATTCTGAAAATTAGCCCTGTGTAACTTTATCACATCTGAATTCTGTATGTGTATTCTAAGTGTTGAGTCAGAATTGTAGTTGTGTATTGGCAATTTTATCAGTTATTGCAGCCATGTATAATCTAGGAATTTCTCATATTTTCAATATGTATATTACTGTCTCTTTACGTTAGTGTTTCTTCAGGATATATCAATAATTTTGAGGGCTTGCAAGTAGTGTATGAAGGCTGAGTGTCAGAGGTGATTTATGTGATGGAGTAAGCTGAACTCTACCTCCTGTAGCCAACTACTTTTTGACTTTTGTTGAAGGGATTCTGAAGCCGTGACTGAACTTTAGGTATCAGTAGCTCTCTGGTATCAGTTGCATGTTGAACCATAACCTGACCATACATTTTTCTGTCATCCAGCTTGTCACGTGTGTAAAATCTCTAGTACTGAGGCCATACCATGCTCCTTGAAAGTCCATAACGGAGGAGCACGGCAATGAAAAAGAACACAGTAGCCATTTGTTCCATTGTTTAGAGATGGCTTAAATTAGTGTTACTCACCTATTGGGAAGCCACAAGAAAGTTTTCTTTCCAGAGGTGTCTGTGGGTGATCTTTCATCCTTTTACGTTTTCTTGTCATTGCATTTTCCCTTTATTCTACACCTCTGATTCCTTAGTGTGTGATCAAATAATGTAGTGTATAATTCTTTATAATCCATAGGTGACAAATTCAAAAGCTATGGAAGTTTATTATGGCATACGAATGACATACTTGTAGACACAATCCTAAGTAACTAACTCTACATTTGAATTGGTGTATGAGATCCTCACAGTTTATGAATCTGGTGGAAATGAATGGATCTTTATGCCTATTATCATTGTTTTTCACTGCAAATTTAAACACAGGAGCAAGTCATTACTTTTCCTGAAGTATTCAATGTATGTAGTTGTCTGTTGAGAAACTGGGAATGAGAAATATGGTGCAGCATTTTGACCTTTGATTCATCTCAATCTCATTTGTAATTTGGCACCATTTTACGTTTCACTGTGTTGTACTGTAGAGTAAAAAATAATACACAACCATTTTTTGTTAATATAATTTTACTAATGCAAAATTAGTTCCTCTGTTTATTTTTCATTTTCTTGGGAGCAAATGCACCAAACTTACTTTCTTCACAATTGTTTCTAATTGCAGTAGCCATGTTACAGTAGCCATAAGTTGGTTGTTGTTAGACTTTCAATTTCTCTTAGTAGATTGAAGACATTTGGCCTCGCATTGCTCAGTGGGCTAGTAGTCAAACACATGTATATGGTTTCATGTAGCTGCTTATATAAGTAAGCAGATTTTAATGCTGTCTTCTTAGAAAGCTTTATGCCTTTAGTCTTAAATGGGATTAAGTTCAGTGTCCAGAGCAAATCCAGAAATGAAGAGTATCTGACCAAGTATACGCATTGAAGTAGCTCTAAATCTACATTTATTTTAAAATGATATTAAAGGGTGAATGCCTATTTCTTTATGGTGAAGTGTTTGTTTAAGGATAACTGGTGTCAATTAAATTTACTTTGGAAAAACCATTTTCCTTCAGTTTTGTCTTTCCTATTTTATAAACAGTGATTTATGTTTTCCTCTGTTGCTTATGGAGGTTGAAATTAACATAGTTCTCTTTGTGGTAGCTCTGAAATGGAAGACTTCAATTAAATGTGTTATGAAGCAACATAAATACTGCAGCTGTAATTTGGAAAATGAGAAGTGAAAACAAATGATGAAACATTGATTTATCTAGTAGTGTTTTCTTAATTTAGAAAACAGTTTGCAGTATTGTATTTTTACTTTCTAAAGGTAACTTCTAAAGACTTAAAGTAACTCATTGTGAAGTTCATTATTTGCACATATCTTTGTAATCATCTTTCTGCTATAAGCTAAAAAGTGGTTACAGTTTTGTTGTTTTTGTTGAAAATAGTAGTGTTTACTTTGAATTATTCTTATTTACAGATGGTATTCTAAATTCAGTAAACCACACCTCTCCTATACTAGCAGTGGAACCCATCTCAACTCCTCTCTACGCTGATCAGAATTACGGGCTCGCGAGCCTCTCTCATCAGGAGGGTATGTAAATGACTCTGCAAAGAATCAGTTCATCTCAGTCTTTAGGTATCCAGTAAAATATGTCCTAGCCAAATTCCAGGCTTTTTTTTAATTGCCTTCTGCCTTCTAAACTCTTTAGTATCAGTTACATACAACATTCACATTTATTTTCTCTTCTGACTTATTCGTGTTCATTCAGTGCAGTTTCACATCAGATGAGAGTGCTTGCTTGTAATAATGTCTATTTTCAAGACAGTATTTTATTCTTCCACAACAAATGTTATCACTCAGAAACTCCCTTTAGGGAAGCTTTAATCCTTCTGTAATGTCCAGAAATTCCTGTCTATATCATTAGAGCAACTTGTTCATATCTGACAGCTCTTAAAATGTGAAACTGTGATTGGTACTTCTTCCTGTGCCTTTTGCCTAAATGATCAGCCTTCATAAGGAAACTTTTATCCTCATGTCCCCAGATTCCCAGGCAGTGCGATAGAGGAGACATCATTAATTCCATTGCAGGAATACAAAAGTTTCAGAGAATGCATTAATCCAGGAAATGTTTAAAATCCTTTGATATCATTTAGGATGAAGGTGATTGTATGGATATGAATTGTTACTGTTCTTCCATAGAAATGTCAGGCCCTCCATTTCAGATAGCTTCAATGGATGAAAATGGAATCCTCAATACGTGGGTGAGTAATATGTATATAGAAATGTAGAATATCACATTGGAATAATAAAAAACAAATTTCATATTTCTGATGAGAATTTCCTCTCTGCAAAAGACAGCGAGGCTAGCCATTCTGTTGGAATTCTCCTCAAAATGTTTGACCTGATTCCATAATGCTAGGCAAAACTATTAACAGGTACGTGAGTTCACAAAACATGCAATCGATAGTTCTGCTTCACAGGAATATGTTCAAATATTTCTATTAATTGGATAATGGACACTGGCCCTCGTTCATCCCCCTTCTTTATTTTGTTTGAATCACAGTGATTTCAGAGACTGTACTGAATGTATGTGAAAGTCATGTTTGTAATTTATATGAAATAAATGTTCAAGAGGCAAAATGGAGAAATCTGTGGATAAGATTATCCTGCCTAAAATTTGACAGGCAGGTAAGCACTAGGTCTGTTGCTCTTAAATACTGTCCCAACAACTCTTCTTCTGTCAGATGCTTTCAGTTTTATTCTTTTGCAAGTACCCCTGAACTTACTGTTCACATACAAATTATCTTGCTTGAAGAGTGGAATGGCAAAGTGAATATTAGGGGATAAAAGTCTTTCTCTTCTGTAGCTCTAGTTAAGTCCCTCTAAGCAACGTCAGTATCAACAGGTACAGGCCAAATGATCTATCCTTTGGTAGGGTAGTGGAAAGCATTGGAAATGTGTTAACAATTATTCATTTGGGGGGTTAGGCTGTTTTTTTGGTTCCCAGTTAAAGCAACATGGTGCTAGCTACCATTCTAAGTAAGTATGAGAAGAGATTTCCCATTTTCTGCCTTCCATTAGGGAATTTCTGGTAGGCTTGTGAAACTATTTTTAGCATTGCAAGCATTGACAAGGAGTGGAGAATCTACCTGTAGTCATGGCAAGGTTAGACTAACTCTGAAGGAATGTTTAGATAGGCGTGTCATGCATTATTACAACTGTTAAAAATCTTTAAGGTCTGGTAAATACTCATTTTTTATGTTGAATATTGATTTTTCAGGTAGTTGTAGAATTACAGAAAGTGGATTTAGCTGGTTCACAAACTGATTTAGGTAAGTACTGTATATTAGAGATAGAATAAAGTGCATGGCTTTTGAGATTGTGAAGTTAGTGAGGAGGAAGAATCGCCAGTGGTGACAGCAAATAGTCTAGGAGAAAGCAACACTGTTGACAAAAAGACTGATTCTGAATAGGACATACCTTTTCTATTTTGGATTGTATGTTAGGTATCATGAGCCTTACCTTCACTACTGTCTGAATCTCTTCTGCTAATTCTGTACTGGTGATTGCCGCCACAGACAAGAACATTTATTTTAACATCAAACAGTATTTGTGCGTCCTCAGCAGCTTCATTGAAGAAATATGAAATTTTGTGTAATTAGTCTTCCTTTCTTTAGTTTCAACCAGATTTGTTATACTCCTTTCTTTTTAACCTATAGCTCCATTTCAAAAATTATGGTGAAAGTTCTCTTTTCAGTAAGGTATTTAATTCAGTGTGAGAAAAGAGATTCTGTAAAAGGAAAACAAAAGGGAGAAGTCCTTACTGAGTTACAAAGTAAAGAAAAATACTTTATTTTGTTCTTGGAAAAAATGTAGACTTACATATTTACCTGGCTGAAAACAGCTGTGGTTAAAATTCTGCTCTGTTTTTATACATATATAAACAATACAGCATTGCTAACCAGAGTTATTGATTAGTTTTGTTTTATAATTTCCTGTGCCTTACCTGGCTATGTTAAGTTGCTAACGCTGGGTATTTCTGTCTGTGGAAAGGTAGATTTTAAAGCTATGGTGATGTGCTGGACACAACTTTACTACTGCGGGCATTCATTTTCTTTTCATTTGCAAAAACTTCTTGAGTTTGAAGAATTTTAGTCATTACTAACAAGTAACATGGGATAACTTCATGTAACCATTCTTACTGTCTCATTACTATAATGAGTTGTCAGGGATCCAAGTCAAACGTTAGAACTCCTTAGATTCTAATTCGGAAGTAAATGGTTGTAAATGATGTAAAATTCTTACATATTAACATATTAAAAGCTATATCCACAATAAACAATTTTATTATGAGGTATCCTTTTATTTAATAGCTCAGGTTTTAATTTGATGCACTTTCTTAATACTAAGTGCATGAATCAGTTTAAGTAATTAACTTCTATAATTTTAGGCTTGATTCCTGGAGGGAAAGTGAAGTTAGTACACAGCTCGTCTATGGAATTGAATTGCAGGTAAGAAAATGGGGGCATTTGGATTTTACATGTGTATCTCAGAAAACAATTTTTTTCTATACTTTGTTGAATTACTGTTACGTAAGGGATATTTAACAGCATTTTACATTTATTTAATGCATACATTTCTTAGAGCTATCCATGCACGTTGTGGATTGAGAGTTTCCGAAATATACATGCACCTCTTTAGGGGAAAACTTTCAATATGTTCTTGTCATCTTTTACTTTTCTGTTTTTCCTAGCCTTTTCCCAAAGGATGTGCGCCTGAGAATGCCCCAAATGCTGACTGTTAAATTTCTGCCTTCTGATCCTAATCATTTCATTGTTGGAACAAACATTGTGAGTAATATGCTAAAATTCACTTCGTTGTCATTTTTGGTTTTGGATGTGGACCCCTTTACTTGGATTTTCACCACGAGACTGTATATAAAATTTGTAATTTGAGAATATTATCAAAATCTAGTTTCTTTTGCTACCTATTAAGAGCCTTTAAACGTAACTGCTCTGTGAAGTAAATATATACATTTAAACATTTGAATTACTAACTTTTTCTTGTCATACTGATAACGCAAATATTTTTTGTTTTGTTTTGTTTTTGCAGGGTCTGGTAGGCCATGGTACAAGACATGATTTAAAAGTTCTTCCAAAGCTATTCAGACCCCGGGAGAGTAGAATGAGATCAATAAGCATCAATGCAATTGATTTCTTCCCTTTTGGAAAGTCACTCTTTTTGGTATGAAAACATTTTTATTTAATGCAGGTTTATTTTTAATTACTTATCGAGGGAAATTTTCCTGTGGGACAAATTTAACTAGATATCCCAGTTGATTGACCTCGCTAATTCCAACTGGAAAGATGTTGACTAACAAATATTGTGTCCTGATGTGACTTTGCTTATGTTCAAGATGGAGTACCTTGGGATCCCAGAAACAAATGTCAATTTCATAGATGTCATTGGCTTTGTAACGTATTCTGATTTTGCTGCATTACTTGCAGGTCTTCTGCAGTGATGAAGCTTAAGCTATTTCTCACTCTTACTGTGTGTCTCTCAATAACATAATCATTTTGGAAATTAGATACCTGTGAAAGAAGTGTCTGGGGATCATCTGTGGACATTCCCTGCCATGCTTTCCACTTCATGACTTTGCAGCTGGCCTGCTGACACCTCCTTTCTGTTGGGGTATGCCTGGCAGCGAATGCATCCTGCGTGTAGTCAGGTGTCTTCAAACCTAGCTCTGCAGTTCCTATTCACACATAGTATGTTACTCATCTCCCTTGTGATTGTTTATTCAGTGTAAATTGACTCTAGCTCCAGTAGGATTTTCTATCTGCTGATCCCTGCGTATACTTGTACTTGATCCTCTCTTAAATAATGCATGTTGCTAAATATGCTATGATTTACATGACTTCATTGGGATTGCTTGAGGTATAATACGAACATGTCTGGCTACAGTGTATGTATGTTGTGTCACTAAGTGCAGTCTTAGAACTTCCATGTACCACTGTGGAAGCTTTTTCCTTTTTCACAAGTGTATGTATTTAAAGTGATACTGATCTATAGTTTGAAGAATCCTTTTGGCTATGAGTACAATTTGCAGAGTCATCTTTAAAAGTCATTGTAATTTGAAAATCCTAGAGTCTTCCTAATGTGATGAAGGCCACAGTATAACAAAATGTCTGGAATCAGAGATATCTGCCTGCCTTTGGATTTTGCTGTTCATTATGGATCTGTTTAATATCATTATACTGTTAAGCACAATCTGTTTTTACTGAAAACTGTTCCTGGTTTCACAGTTTACCTGTGTCACTAAGTAGCTTTCTGAACTGGACCTTACCCCGGGTCAGGCTACTGCTCATAGTATTGGTGAACTTGATAGTTCGAGATCTTTTTTAAATGGGAAATTGGAGCTTCATCCCAACATCAGTGGATTTGATTACTCTAGTATGCTCAGTGCAGACTTATTGCTTTTGAACCCAAGGTCACATTAAAAGTTAAAATCTAGATAGTCTATACAGTGAAATATGATAGATATGTGCCACTTAATTCAGCTGATTTTATTTATATGCCTGGTATTTTCAAGAATTGATGTGATTTTTATCCTGCTTGTTTTCTTCTTTTTGACTATGATATAGGTTGGCTGTTCAGATGGAAGCATTAGATTACACCAAATGACATCAGAGTATCCCCTCATGCAGTGGAATGACAGCACGAATGGCCAGCCAATTATTGCCCTGCAGTGGGCTTTAACCAGACCCGCTGTGTTTTTTGTCCTTGATGCATCATCTAATATTTATATCTGGGATCTTCTGGAAAATGATTTGTTTCCTGTGGCAAAGCAAACTGTTCCATCAGAGAAGTAAGTACATTACACCACTCCACTTTTACCAAAATATTAATATTCTTATGGTCTACATTTTGTTTAGAATTTGGGTGGAGATTTCTTTGCTTAACATTAAATCTTCATTACAACTTGTTTTTCTAATAGTATTTTTAAACTGCTTGAAATTTAGACAGAAAAACTACATCTAGTGTAATTTTAGTCTGTACTTATTTATATATTTACATAAACAGTCTGATAAAGAAGTAATGTTAGTATAAATCGAAATCAGAAATAATGTTATCAGTAGGACAGTTTGCATGTGGAAAAGTTACTGTTTAGATGTGGAGGAATATGGTGCTTCCACTGAAATCAGCAGACTGCTTAAGGCCAAAGATAATTTTCTGCATCAGGATCAGCCCCTAAAATACATAAGATATGTTGGAAAGTATTTTAGATTCCTGTATATATTATGTTAGTCAATATAAAGATACATATTGTGCTTATTGTCACAAGCAGCAAGATTTTTGGCTAGCATACGTATTCACCAAGACTAAAACCAGGGTAGTGTCACAATGCTATTCCAGCAGTGAGTGTAGAGACCTAGGTATCCTGTAGACTGATCCAGAATCTGTTTAATTTAGCCTTTCTGAATTATGGTCTTGAGGATTCTCTTTCTTCCCTGCTGGGTACACTCCTGGGAGAATCTCTCTTCCCTAGGCTTAAGTTATTTTGGTGAATATCCTTCGAACTAAAAGTTTTCCGTATTGTTTTTCTAGCAATAAAAAAGTGCTGCTAATTTGGGAAGAAGTAAATATATTTTTGAAGTAATTTTACTGTCTAGTTTAGAAAATACCACAAAAAGTATCCAGTTCATTTTTGCAAGCTTGAAATAATCTTAAGTTGTGATTAGAAGCTGATGATGGAATCTGTGAGCAGGGGAAGAATTTCTTCTTACGTTTACATTAAGTGATTGCTGCTGGTGGAAAGCTAAATAACATGCTGGGACTTGAAACAGGGAGGAATACTACACTATGATAACGAGGAGATACAAGGAATCATTTAGATAAATAAAAGTCACTTGCTAAAAACTTTCTGTCTCAATTAACCATCCCTCATTTTCCCTCCTTTTGATTTCAGTGTTGTAACTATGGCTCTACTTGGAGAACCAGAAAAAACAAATGGATTGTTAGGAATTGTGCTGGCCAGCGGCTCTGGAGAGATAGACATTCAGCATGTAAAGAAGAAGTGGGCACAACCTCAGCCCGAGGAATCTGAAAAACTAAATTTGATTCTGTTGCAGTCTTTTTAGAAGCAAAAAAAAAGTTTATGATTTGGTGCAAAATATTTATGATTTTTGACTGCATTTAAAAGATCTGTAGCATAATTTTGTATATTACTTGTATATATCTTAAATAAAATTGTGCATTATTTTAGTTGAAAATATATATTTTATCCTAAAAATGACAATCAAATTTTGGTTATTGTACCAATAAAAGATTATCTGTATTTCTGTACTGATAGAATTCTAGAACTCTATATTTTCCAAAAATTCTTAAAATACACTCCTATAAACAACACTTGTGTTTTTCGTTATTCCATTCAGAAATAAATGATAGCAATCCTTTGTCTGGCAAACATAAAAGTTGGCCTCTGTGTAAGCAACCTGAATGTATTGCAGCTTTTATCTCTGAGCTTTTGCACACTAATGCTTGGTAAAGCTTTCTGAATATCTACCTGAAAACATCATGCAAACAAATCTGCATTGCACAACGCATTACTGCTGATTTCATCACAGGAGCTTTGCAAAATGAATACCTGAAAGCTCAAGTTGTCCTGTTACGTACACTGAGTCAAACACTGGAAACAACCTGCTTGGGACATTTACTGAAATTCGAAATCCTTTGGGATTTCCAATGTAAACTAACCTATTTAGTCCTGTAAATCATTTTGAAAGCTCTTGTAGTGAGAAGGAGGAGAGTTTTCTGTAACATTATTCTACTTTTTGTGTGCTATTGGTGAAGTTTGGAACAAAATCACCCACAGAAAATGTCTTTAGTTTTTGTAGCCTACCAACTTCTGATTTAAAGATCGTGAAGGAAAACACGGTTAAACAGAACAGAGATTTGGGGAAGGAAAAGACAATTGAAAAACAATGTATTCAGAACTTAGTGGATGTACATTTAAGCGATGTACTTTGTCTTCAAAAGTAGACTGAAATAATTTGTAAATTTTAATTCATTGCAAACTTTTTTTTTCTAAATGAACTGTTCCTCAAATTGAGCACACTCAGAGTGGCCACATGATGGTGCCAAGCCACTGCAGTAAAAGATGAGTGCTTTATATAATCAACAGTGTACCACTTAGAGAGTGAACTTCTATTCTTTTGCACGTTCTCCTCTCCCCAAAAACAATATAGAATCATAGAACCACCAGGGTTGGAAAAGACCTGAGATCACCCAGTCCAGCAGTCCACATATCACCAATATTCCCCACTAAGCCATGTCCCTCAGTACAACATCTAAATGTTTCTTGAACGCCTCCAGTGACAGTGACCCCACCGCTCCCTGGGCAGCCCCTTCCAGCGCTGACCGCTGTCTCGGAGAAGAGCTGCAATCCAGAGCCTGACGAAGCACTGGTGTGATGTGTAGCTCAGACATCAGTTTTGCTGTCCCAGTTCCAAGGTCAGCCATAGATTTTATAATGGGCGTGAGCAATAATGGCTTCTCATCTTCATTGTGGGGCTTATGCAGTAATGTATTCTTCATATAGGAGAATCTCAGCAGTGGTTGCTTTGCTTTCTTCCTTTCAAATACCGCATTGAAGCGAGTAGCCTCAACTGTGCTGTGAAAGCTGTGGTGGTCTCAGGGTTAGGTTAGGTGCTTCCAAAGGGACAGCTCTGCAGCGTATGTGTGGATCAACATCACTGAAAGTTAAATGAGAAACACGGTGGTAACTTGGGCAGAGAGCAAACAACAGATTCATTTTGGAGGGAAGTGTAGTATGGCTACTGAGACTCACAGAATTAAAAGAAAGAAAGTAAATCTCTCCCTCTCACGCATCCACGTGGATAGAACCACTGCCCTCTTCCCACCCACCCAACTTTAGGTCAAAACAAGGCATTGGAATTATACTGCTCTCTAAGAGAAAACTTGCTTAGTTTCATTTCATCACTTTCAGAGTTCATCATCCTGAATTTTCCTACTGCAGTTTTTTTTGTCTTAGGCTGTATGCAGTTCTTTTTTTCTTTTTCTTTTTTCCCCAATACGCAAAAGGCAGAAACAATGACTGCCTTCACACAGAAAGATCTGTCACAACCCCTGAGCAGCTGTCAGTAGGTACCGCTGAATTCAAACATCCAAATATTTTAGGCCAGTTATGCTTGTACTGCCTGGAGAGCTGAGTGCGACTTAGTTCCCACACTCAGCCCATGTTTCTGGCCTAGAAGACCAGTTCTCTCCCTTGAATTTCAAACTAATGAGGGTGAAGAAAACATAATTTCTCCTTTTTTGCCTATTTCCTCTTGTGTAAATGCAGACCATTGGAGTGACACTTAACCTAGAAATTGGGCACAATAATGTAAGCATTTTCGACCACGAATCAGGAAAGTAACAAGTATTGGTATGCTGTAATGCAAAGAAAGTATTCCATGCATAAGGACTTGGAAAATTGTTTCAAACAAAACAGTACATAATTTTCCATCAACTACTTCTAATGATTGTGAAGTTAATATTTTTGACATAAGGTATTGGATTTTTCTTATGTCTCAGAAGTAAGCAAAATTGCAGTTAATTAAAAATGAAAAGCCAGAGATGAAAGAAGTCCACTGTTCATTCCTATGTGTTTTCATATCTGTATCATTTTCCTTGATTCTGATGTGTGTACATATACAAAAAAATTCTACAGGATGACCTTTATTTAGAAGATAAATAGTGCTATCGTGAAACATTTAAATAATCTCAGTAACATATGTAGATGTATTTCACCGTTGGGCAATTTTGGAATATGCATTTTTCACAGAATCAACTGTGGTTAAAATTTACTGACTCATATAATAGAAACTTAACACTCAAGTGACATAAAAGCTAAATCACTATCCACTCATATTAGTAGCTTCTATAAAATATCACCTCTTGATCATAAGCCAGCAAATCCTGGCAGCAAAGCTGAAATATTTTAAATGTGCAAAATGCCAGAAAGTTTTGGACAAAGTTCTGCTTTTATTTTTCACGTTATGAACATGCTTTGAAAGCTTTTTCTATTTAGAACATAAATATTAATAGTGTTTTTATTGGATTTTGTCATCTCACAGATGGGAAAATTAAGTTTTCAGTAGCTAAATAAGTTAACAGGAACAGAATTCTTGAATCAGATGGCTCATTTCTTACAACTGTTTAAAAATGCTATTATTAATCTGTCAGGCTATATTTGCTGGCGAAATTGGGAGAATAGGAATAGCATGACTCTTCTTTTGTACCAGAATATTTATTTTTAATTGCACTGAATGTGACCATCCTACCAAATGCAATTTTGCTTTAACTAATCATAGCTGTCATTTAACTAAGATGTGAAAGGCACAGGAGCACTGTAGCTTCCGTAGCAAAGGGGAGATATTCAAACAGCTAGAATATGTATAGCAGAACATAGCTAAATCATAAAAATATTCTTTTTAAAGGCAGATGCTTTTTTCCTGATGGAATTGGAAAGTATATCTACATTTATTATGCATGTTGAAATTCACTGGAATAAAGCAGGCAAATACTAATGTTACACTGAATTACTTGGACTGTTGGAATTGGTCTATCTGTAGGATTCACACGGTCAGGAAGTGAGCAGAATTAGGCCATCAGTGGCACACAAACTAGGAAAAGTTGTGAAGATACTGGAACAGGAAGACAGATAATGAGCTGTATTTTCATTGCTGGCTTAATTTCCTACCAGGTTTATCAGGACTCTATTTATAGACAAGTACTTGTCCATGTGTTTCTTGAGCCTGTGAGGTCATTGTAAGGAAGAAGGTAATTCCATTTACAGCTGCTCATAAAAAAAAAAAAAATCAGCTAACTTCTCTTTTACTAGTGGTTCCTAAATTTTTCAGAAACTATATTGATATAGAATATTTTACTCTAATTCCTGATGTAGGCCTCTTTGTGCATTATTGAAACTGGTTTTGAAGGGCGTACCTCTTGATGTTACAATGGTGGGTTTGGTTGGATGGTTTGGGTTGGAAGGGGCCTTGAAGATCATCTCGTTCCAACCCCCCTGCTACAGGCAGGGACACCTCCCACTAGACCAGGGTGCTCAAAGCCCCATCCAGCTTGGCACCAAGACCTTCTGTATGACTTGATCATTTCTCACGCATTGTTCTGGACTCTTCCAGGAGTGGCTGAGACATCAGTTAAATTAAGGGCAGTGCTTAATTGTCTCTCGGGTGCTGTCTGGGCTCACAGTATAGTCCCTTGGGGGTCATCCCTTAAACCACCCTGTGGCTCAAACACTCTGCAGTCTTCTTCAGCAGTGGTGATCTGCACATGGTGACTACCAGAAGAAAAGAAAGAGAGGACACAACACATCATACCTTTAATGATTGCAAGTCCTGCCATTAGAAACAAAAATCACAGATGTTCCTATACAACTGCAAATACCACCCAGATTCATGAGTTTTTGCGAAACATTTACCTAATCCATCAGTGCATTCAGTGATGCTGTTAGCCTGAGGATAACGGAGAGTGCGCAGTACCCACTGAATCCCTTCCTCCTTGGCTCAGGAGGAAGCCCCTTGTAGCTGTAAGGTGTGAGCCATTGATGCTTTAAATTTCCTCTGGAAGGTGAAGTATGCTGAACCATCTTGAGACCTCTTACTGTGTTGTCCCCAGTGGCTGATGTGAAGTCAGCGGCCATGGTGAGACCAGATATATATTGTGGTGGAAGTAAAGTTATAATTTCCCACCTGATGGTTTAAATGGACTGATATAATTCATCAGCCAGGAGTGCCACAGTATTTTCTTATCCCCAATATGCAGAAGAGGCACTTTATTTGGATGCCCTGTGCTAAGTCATAAATGACATTGTGAACAGGCTGCCACTACTTGTTTGCAAAGCTGATACATATCATCCTCAGGTCATGTATTCGAACGAGAAACTCTGTAATACAATTATCCTAAAAGTACTGGCACTCTTACGATTAACTAACTATGTTCTAGCTAAGCTGCATGGCTAGACTATGAGAATATAAAAGAAATTTAAATAAGACTTGAGTTACCTAGCAACTTTAACAGAAAAAGGAGAGAGAGAGAGAGAGAGAGAGAATGACAAAGAAGGAAATCACCTGTCCATGTTCCAGTGTTGGCCCAGCCAGCGGGGTCCTCGGTTGGTGAGAGCACTCACCCAGAAGTCCCCGCCATGAGCATCCCTTGGGCATCCTTTTATCCCTGCCGGACAGACACCCCTGCGTTATCTATTGGTCACTTTGTCCTCTTGGAAAAGGGGAGCTTGGGAGCCTGGGCCTGAGCAAGGCAGTCCTGTAGTCAGATATCCCTCTCCTCCCTCCATCCTTTAGGAGTTTGTCTGTTCTTACGGCGATGGTCTTGCAAGTGTTTGAGGTAACTGCAGGCATAACACAGATACAGAGCTTCTTGCTGGCCAGCTACCCCGGGAAAATCCTCTTTACAAAGGGAAAGAAAAGCACTTTGTCACTGAGCATCATAAATTGCAGTGTGGTTTGCAGCATTTGCCGTGCTTCCAGTTGTTAAAACTGCAGCAAAGCTCACTTGAAACAATGGTTACGTCGCAGGGGATTTTACAGGTGGAAAACAGAAATCAACACACCAAAGCAAGACAAAGGCAGTGATATCAAATACAGAAATCACAGCCTCAATCACAGTTTGCAAAAGCTTACCATGAAGTGGCAAGTGGCTACATATATGGAAAAAACTTCCTTTTTTCTTTTTTACTTCTTTAGATCAGCCATGACTGGCAAATTGTTTAAGAAGTCAGCAAATGCTGAGTCCTTCCTTGCAGTGTTTTCCACAGCCTTTCCCTACAAATGCTGATTTACCCAGGTTTTCCTTTTTATGTTCTGCAGCCACTGGCAACAATCCCAGCATAAAAGTGATGGAAGTATATCGATTAATGGGATCAGTTTGGACTGTTTCAAGTGTTTTAGTTGGTCACTGGTAGTGTGAGCTGGGGATTTTACTTCTACAGCAGACACTGCATTGGCAGTAGCAAAGCAGACTCTGTGTCTGACAGTGTCCAGTAGTGAACCGGTCTGTACTGATTTTTTTTTTTATACCTCATCGAGCGTATTGAAGCCAGTGGAAACCAATGGAAATGTTTCTGTGCAAAACTTGTTTCTCCTCTAAAGACCGTGAAAAGGTTCGGAAAGTAAATTTCTCCCAGCAGGTCTTTATTTTTCCTGTTTTCATGTACTTGTGTTTATAGGCACTGATCACTCCCTGCCTCCAGACACACACTCTTCTCTCTGTTTGCTTTCAGAAGCTATATTGTTTTCTCCTGTATAGCCAACACTATTTTGTTTTGATGTCAGCTAATGGGGCACTTCAGAGGGGTAAAAGCATTCAATCTATGTTTAGTAGTTTAAGGTGGAAATGTTTCTCTGAAAAAGTGTTGAAGAAAATAGTTTGTAAATCCAGAAAAATGCTCGGAGTGAATTAAGCTGCACAAAAAGAAAATTATGGTGTGTGAGGTCCTTCTCTACCTGCTCACAGTGACCAGATCTGGGCACCCCGCCTCACTCCTGAGGTGCCAGCTCTGCACCTGGGGGAATCCTGGAGTATGATTCTTCAGTGACAATGAGGGGCTTCAATTTGAGTGCAAAGAAACCTGGACTTTTGTCTTCAGAGGCTTATTGACAGTGCCACATACAGACTAATAAATTACTAATATATCCCTTCACTGCTCTGGATGCAAGGGTGCATTATGCCAAACACTGAGAACGATCACATACCCATGTTACTGAGGAAGCACAAGGAGGCCCCGTGCTCTAAACTGTCTGAATTTGGTTCCCATCCTCTAAGCATTTCCTATGTTCCAAGGAGCACTGGGAGCACAGGGAGGAGGATGTTACCCACAGCTGCTCCTGCCTGGCTGCCCTTCAGCGGGACCTTGGCACGCCTGAGCGCTCGCAGCAAGATAAGGACAGCTCGGAGCATCCTGCTTTCCATCAGATGTGCTTTGGGATGACAAGGGAACATGCAAAATGCAGATGTAATAGTGTCTTGTCCTCTGTGGTGGTGCTAATTCAGACACTACAGGAGCTGTGTTGTGTACACATTTACCATTTGTAATCCAAAATGTTTTCTTCTCAAAATACAGTTTACCAATCTCAGTAGCTGAGTGCAATGTGGTTCTGGCTTTAGGCAGACATGAGGGCATCAGACCAAGCTTAGACAGGTAATCTGGAGTAGGATTCTTCAGTGATACTGAGAGGCTTCATTCTGAGTGCAAAGAAATCTGGATTTTTGTCTTCATACAGGTTATTGACAGTGTCACATACAGACCAATAAATTACAAATACTTATACACAGTTAGAAAAATCTCCATTTTTTTTCATGGATATACTTTACACTTTTTGACAGTGTGCCTTTAAACTGAATTTCAGCTCCGAATAGTTTATACCCTCTTATAAGCTAAAGAGGCCTAAGTGCTCTCTTTTCGTTTTACACTGGTGCAACCCAAATGAAAATGGTGATGATATTCTAGGAAAAGCAGGAATAAAGTAATCCTGTAATAGCCCATAGTACCCACTGACATTTGTAACATTATTATTTTGATTATTTTTCACCTTTAGTTGAACCCTTACTTCTACTGGATTCATTAAATTTTGTAATATATTTGTTGCCTTTTCCCCCAGATGTCAAGTAGTTTTTGCTTTTAGAGTTTGAAATAGAATAGCTTCATTGGAAACTAATCCCTTACACAGGTCAGGCAATCTGTTGCTGCTGAATAGGTTTAATACAATAAATTAAGAGCAGTTTGGATATGTTATTAGCTTTCTAATATAAGTTAGCCACAGGGTTTTTTTAAGAGGCCTTTTCTCTGAGCCGGGAGTTCTGCTTCACCAGCTGATAGTTCCACTGCTATTTCTTTTTCATGTTGCCTGTCTTGTGACCAGGCAAAACCATTCAGCTAGCCTCAGTCACAGTTGTTGTTGCACATTGGGGTTTCATAACCTGCCTCCAACTCAAACTGCAGCATTTTTTCTCTCTGTTAGAGAACAAAGAAATAACACAGCAGCTGGTTAGACGTATTTTACAAGCCACATTTTAATCCACATGAGTCTTCTTGGAGACAGAAGAATGTGTGCTGTTTAGAGACACAGGGAAGTTCTTCAAGAATCTTGCAGAAAGCACAGTCCATAATCAGGTATTTGTAAAATCTTTAAAGAGCAGTTTCAAACAATGAATCCTTGCACTGAGCTACACAAAGACTGAAATTATAATGACTGCACTCGGTAGAGCAAATGTCTTATGTTGTACCTTAAGGTCAAAGAAATAAGAGAAAAATATAAGAAACTTTCCTCAGCTAAAATCATATTTGACAAGTAGTCAGGAGTCAATTTCTGTTGTACTGTCAAAATAAATGACCAAGAAAACACATTTTGTCCCACAGAGCTTATGTGATTTGGGTGGAAAAGATTTTTGTTGATTGCTGCATTTATTTGTAACGGTAACACGATACTCATGCAGTTGAGCCAAAGGGCAGGCTGATTAATTCCAGACAAGAAGAATAAAGACAAAAAATGTATGTGAAACCACCATCCCAACCTTCAGTTAGAAAATTAAAGATTTCCAAGGTTACTTTAGATATCCAACTATTTTTCACATTAGAGGGCAGAATTAAAGGGCTTCATTTAAAGATTAATTCATCCTATATAATAACATTTGCACCAAGTTTAATGAAATTCTCTCACTTAATTTGTTGAGGTTCGAGCTTGGAATTTGCAGCACAGAAAGACTTTGCACTGATGTAGATTTCTTGAGTTTCCTTAGGTGTTCAGTTTACCTGCTCAGTACTTAGCATTTTAGCTCTTCAGTAAGGAAAATTCACTAAGCAAATACACTGTTACTTACATGAGGAATGCATGTTGTAGAAGTACAACTGAAAACTCCCTAGTCACGATTTCAAAGACATTAAGAGGCCAGTAGTTTATGCTTGTTTAAGCTCTAATTTGTATTCTTTTCGTATTTTACAAAGGTAAGGATTGCACAATGTACTACATCCTGTCTTTAACAATAACCCTCCAGCTGTTATATGTCTCCACTGGTCTTTTTTGAAATCCATCTATGTGAAAATAGCCATATTTAGACAACAGGTCAGTCTCATCCCATCTACACCGGCCAACAGCAAATGTTGAAGAAACGGGGAATAACACAGGAAGCATGTTATGATACTTTTCTTCCAAGTATGGTATGTCTTCCAAGCTTCTGGCAATCAGTGGCATAGGAATTTTCTGACTCAGATAGTAACAGATCACAGTGTTTAAGAGGAAGGAAGACATTTTTTCCCATTAATTCATCCAATAGCTTTTTAAAATCTATTTTTATTTTGGCCTCCAAAAGTTTTGTGGCAGTATATTTCACCAAATAACTATATTGCATAAATAAATACCTCTGTTTTAAGCCTACTGGCTATTCATTTCATTCACTGGGTGCTAGATCACATGTAATTTGAAATGGGAAAGTTCAGCTAGCAGATAAATAGGGAAATGATTTTTTCCCATGCTGTCCCTGTATATTAATGACTCTTCATTAAGAAATTCTTCCGAATCCTCATCATCCATCTCCACTTGGAGGCGAGTTGTAATTAGAGCAGGATTTAGGCTCAAATGTTAACTCACTTTCAACTTGCACAGCAGTACAATGAGCTTTTCTGTTATAGTTACACCTGGGAATAACAGTAAATTGCATCAGCCCCTGCTGCAAGGACACTTGTTTTAGATAAGGAAGGTAGATATGTGTTGAAATTCAACTCACACAGAGCCTGGGAGCTTCAGCACTGGCACAGTGTTGTAGCCTATTTGACTCCAGTAAAGGTTACCAATGGAATGTGTCAATTTTTAAAATACAGGATACATATTTTGGCATAGAATAAGACTAGTGATGTGGTAGGTCAACCAGGTGGCAGCTGAGATGACACTAGCAATCCATGTTCAGTTTCTCCAGATAAATGAGGAAGATAGCCTTCATTTAGAGACTGAAGATTTCCAAAGCAGAGCAGACATAAGGGAGCACTACAGCTGGGATGAGCATTACTGGGGCGAGTGAAGAGGTTACCATCCTTACACAGAGAATCTGGAAAAGAACAAATGCCCTGTAATCCAGTGGAAACTTTGGGCTTGTCAACTCTAAGTTACAGGACGCAAATCTCCACAAACCCCAGGAAGAAACAAACTCCGGGTTCTTGTGACTTCCACCACTCCTCTGGCATAGCTGTACATGTACCCAGTAAGCCGCATCTGTCAGAGGATGGACTGCCTTTGTCTTTGTTGCTGGCTGCTCAACTGACCATTATACAGATTTGTCATTTTGACAACAATAAGTGTATGCCTTTTTAGTGGGTTTTTTTTTTGTGAATGTCTCCAGAGAAATGTTCCATTTCAGAGTGAAAGAAACCAAAACAAATGGATATCCAAGCCTGAGCTAGTTACAAGAGATGTGGCAGACTATGTGATGGGAATGAGTCCTCTGCATAATGCAGTGGAAAAGCTGTGATTCTTTGGAAAAGAACATATTATCTTTGATTTTACAGAAGGCAGCAATACATTTTTTCTTAATTCTGGCTCAGTAAGTATCTTTTTATTGTAAATTATATTTACTTGTTACAAAATATTACTATTTTTGAATCTTTTCAGATGGAAACTAGAAAATCAGAATGAGTCAAGGTAACACATTAACATCTATTAGATAAAACTGACATTTAACAAGTTTCTAAGAAATTTTTGGATAAAAAAAAATTTACTGGTAAGTATTGATCGTCATTGATCTTTGAAGCTGAAGGTCATGGAGAACAGTGACATCACCAGATTCCTAAGAACCAAAGGCAAGATGTAGTTTTCTTGTTTTCAAGACCCACTTTCCAACATACTGCTGAAATACTGAGGTGAGAAGGCAATATAGAAAATACCAACCAGAGGAAATTTTAAATATAAATGGTAATCAAATCATATATATTTTCTATGCACACACACTACTCTTATCTGAAACTTAGATATCTGATATCTTAATTTAGGTGATTTAGAGATCTAAAATGCCTGTACCCAAACTCTACCTATATAACACCTTTCTATATACTCACCAAGCTGAACCGAATCATTGCAATATTTTGCCTTTTCTTAGCACCTGTTAACGGTGACTGTAAAGGAGAAGCTCACAAATGAGATGAATGCTATTGCACTAGACAGATAAGTTGGAGTGAAACCACAATTCCCAAAGGATCTACACGCCTCAGCAAGAACCTGGAGTCCTTGGGGCCAAGAAGGCTTGAGAATGAGTTTCCTTGTGGATATACTGCACTGCCACCATCGTCCTGAGATCCAGGTAAGCCCTAAGCAGTTACCATGTTCTTTAACAATCCTGATATTTACCCTCTGATTTTAAGGTGGGTGCAGTACTTCATTTTGGATGTGGAGAAAAGCCCCACTGCTCCTTGAACACAAGCTCTCCAATACTTTTCCATTACCTCTTCCCCTTCCATTTAGGAACATACAAACTACCACTGCAACTTCTGGGTACAGAAGTCCAAGTTTGGTAAGTTATTTTTAGTTGTTCTATATACTGAAATTCATCCAGAATTTGATCTGCTATGCTAGCAATGTAAGACACGATGGGAATAGTGCTTAAGCATTGCATTTCTACTCAGCTTGTATTTCAGAGCCTTGAGCTTAATTCTGCTATAGGGTTTTGTTATTGCTTTTGTTTTTATAAGACCATTATTTCTTTGCACATATTCAAAAATTCCAAGGTATCTGTAACTCCGTCAGGGACAGTGGGTCTTTGCTTTCTTCCAAAAAGAACAATTACACCCCTTCATTAATTTGGCTCTCACTGATACCCATGGTTGTTTCCATCATCAAACAAGTTGTGTCTTTGATTTAAAGCACTTCTGTATTTTGGTTTACAAATATCTTCACTCATTATTTTGTCAGTCTGTCACATCCATTGTACGCAAGTCATAGCAGTACCCAGTGAACCAGGTTAGTGGGAAAAATCTGTCAGAAAGTTTGATGCTTGAGTTAAGACTATGGCTCATAAAGCTCTGCTACTCTAAAATAATTATTAACTGCTGAAATCACTCTACAGTAATTTTCTGCTCCAAATTAAAGTGCATCTTCACAGCATAATTAAGCAATTTAATTTACAGATGTAGTTATTATTTATGGCTTATCATTCATATATTATAAGCAGTTTGCCACAATCTACTTTTCTAAGTTTGGTAGGTACATTAACATACATAATTTACATCAATAAATTCTTAAAACTTGAACATCCATAGTGGCCCAGCTAACAACACTTTAATGCCTGTAAAATGTATTCAAAAGTACTGTGATTGTCACACAGGCTATTTTCATTATAGCACATACCCATCAATTTGCAACAATAGCAATAACAACACTTAACCTATTGTTTAAAATAATGTTTCTAATATAGAATAAAATCATCAACAGAAAAGAGGGAAGGCAAGAAAGGGGAACCGTTTTATGCTGGTTGCATAAAGGATAGGCAGATGCATCCAAATGCAGGAAGCTGCTCACAGAGAATTTGGGAATTTACTGAAATACCTCATGACTTATGGATAGACTAAACAGGCTGCAGAGTGGGATCGTGCGTAAAAAAACATCATGGATTTACTAGCATTTGTTTTCCATTTGCCTTATAAACTTTTGAGCATCAGTTGAATTAAAGTCCTTACGTGTTTACAACCCTTAACTCCAGTGACTGCCTAGCAGCCTTGCAGGGAGCTGCTGGAATCTCATGTACTGTGTTTAATGCTCAAGTAGCACAGAAACAGCTGCCTTAGAAACACTTTATATAGAACAGCACAGTCATCCCTGCTGATTGAATCCAATTTTCCATGATGACCACCCAGTTGTGAGCCTGTGAAAATAATGAACTGCAGGTGTCAGATCAGCACTGCTATGCTCCTGCAATGATGTGTGCCAGTGGTGTAATTACTGGCGCACATGTAGAATAAATACAAAATACTTACAGATAAGTGGAAAATAAATATCAAATTCTACCAGTCTCTCCTCTTGTAGTTCTGCATGAAAGCTTGAGAAGTGTGAGGCACCGACACATTAGGATGTATGGTTTTGGTGGCCTTGAAAGGACGAGCTCAGAAAGGTACTGAGCTGTGGGCAGGATACAGCTCAAGAGGCACCGTGCAGGGCTTGAGGGACTCAGCAACATGCTGTGGGCATTTAACAACTCCTGTAGCCCCGTCACAACAACCTCATCTGTCCTCTCTTTTTACAGGCAGGCTGGCTATTCACCTTCATGAAGACATAGAAGGGGATAAGTAGAGCAGTTCCCCTCTGAGCTGGCTTTTCTGACTTGCCAGTGACACATGGATAGTTTTGTTGTTTTTGACCCAGATCAAAAAGTCATTCTTTCAGCTTGCTGCCAAACTCAAAGAAGGCAATCAGTATTTTTTGATGCCCAGTGGCACAGATATGAGGTGCATGTCTCACCATAAATCACTGGCAAACCCAGAATTTTCTAAATATTAGAGTGCAGATGCACTATATATATATATATATATATATTACATTTTCAGTTTTCTGCCACTTTCTCATCCCCAAACACAGTCCCACGCAGCCTTCTTTGTACTGCTAACATGTAACACATGTCAGCCATGGAGACATTAACAGTACTACAAGACACAGCATAATACAACAGCCTTTATTCTAGTGAGAAGAGGGGTGTTGATTCTCACATCTGCCTGAAATTAGGCTTAAAACACTTTTTTTTTTTTTAAAGAGAGCCATTTCAAAATAAACCAACAAAAAAAAGTCCCTGCCAGAGACAGTGTTTGCAAAACCTTGAGGTATCCAGCATTTTATTGGAGCTCAGTCCAAAAGTGTTCACTATAGAGATTTATGCTGCGGGTGCTGAAACAATCTACAGAGAAGAGTAATAGTACCATGAATGACAGCGCTGCGGCAGCCTGCGTGCTGCATTCAGTAGATTGTTGGCAGCAGTTAGAAAAGTAACGACGATAAGAATTGTGCTGTTCATCGAAGTGACGCTTGCGAGGAAATAAGTGGTGACAAGAGAAGGGCCAGTGATGGGGTGCAACTCTCATGTAATGAACTGGTGGAGAAGGCAGGCAGGCCAGGGTGGAAATCGGGAGCTTTCTCGCGGTGTGAAGCGCACGAGTTGTTTCATGATTCTTTGTTTTAGCTGTGATGGTGATAAACTCAACCACAAATTAGGACCCAGAGGCAGAGCCAGTCTTACTAAATGCCAAGAGACAAAAGATTTGGAGTCTGAGTCTCACCTGCCTCCCATGTAAGGTTTGATATCTTGTCACCTCTGCTGACCTCCTCGGCCTCAGGACATGTCTTCTTTGCTGGGGGGTCACAGGAATCTGCCCTTGGGCCCCCACTCGAGCTCACTTTATAATGCACTGCTCCTCCAGCTAACTAAATAGAACAAACATTTGCCTGCCATCCAGGATAGAATAGGAAGGGGTTAGAACTTGAGAGGAGAATTTTAGATGTTTGGAAAATATACAGATTGAAATGCTCCAGCTATTCTATTTTTTATCTTAATCTTTAAGTAATGAACCAGTCTCTTTATGGCTTTTTTTGCTAAAAATAGACATGTTCGGGCAAACAGGGTGTGAGCTGGAAGGCTGCCTGGCTCCCAGTCCGTGCGAGGTGTGAGTCCCAGCTGAGGCTGCTGGGCTGCTGCCAGGCTACTGCAAACTGAGTGCTGGTGGCTGCCTCCAGAACTGGCTCTTTCCAGCAACAATGACATTATTTACAGCTACGTGCAGATTTCCAGATGGGTCTGGAGGGGGAAAAGCAGTAGCAGTTACACTTGCATTGACTGAAATAGTCCTTCTTAGCTTATGGTCCTTGCAAAGCGCCTGGTGTCTGTTGGATTTGGCAGGGAAGGGCTCGTTTTGGGACAGTGGTCCAAGGTACCCGGCCCTGAGGGTCAGTGGTGTGCTGAGGCTGCAGCCCATCTCTGTGCACATGGGAAAAGATTATTGTTTTTCTTCTCTTTTTCAGCAAAGCTAAAATCAACTCACAGCTTTTCTATGTTTTGCAGAAGATTGAAGTAAATTCATAACTACGCAATAAAATTTAAAGCCTTGCTTTGTGTTATTAGTTCTATAAATCTCTCCCTTTTAAAAACACAGCTACATGGAAGACACACAGGACTAGACAGCTGGATTCTAACTTCATTTGTCAGCAAGAAGCCTATTTTTTTTTGTAATATTAGAGTCACATATCACAGTTTCCTTGGTTTCTCTCACTTATGGGTGGAACCATGCCACTTGGAGCAGTTCCTCTCCCAGGTGGAACAAAGCACTGCAAAAACGATCTTACAGCAGACAAACCCTGATCCTATTAAATGGAATGAGTAAGTGAGGAGAAATCTTCAGTGCCTCTTCTGAGTCAGGATGAACTCTTCCCTCACCTCTCTCCGATGACCATGGAAAGCTCACGTACCTAAGTAGGAATATTTGAATAGCAAATTACAATTATTACATTTTTCAGTGTCTTCAGGAAACCCAAAGGACAAGATAACACAAAGAATATTCAGGATGTGGCCCTAAATCGCCAGAATGCTACTTAACAGACTTGGGCAGGCTGCTAAATGGAGATAATAATTATCTCAGTGAGCCTCAACATGGAGACAAACCAAAGACTGTCACTAACACACAGTTGCTGCACAGATATTAATGGATACTCTGTTCCACAAAGCTCCTAGCAAATATGAGTTACCCCAAATTCAGGCCAGTTTGTGCACAAGATTTCTGAGAGATGGAGGAAAGAGAGGTTCTTCTCAGTTTTACTGCAAATGCAACAAACAGGGTGATGGCATAAGTCATCCTGGAAAGGGTTCTGAAAGCTGAAGGTAAAATTTGATGTCAATTCCAAAGACTTCCATCAGCATCAATGAGATTGTGATTTAATTTATTTCTCTAAAAATTATGCCTAAGGGACAGAGGATGGTGTCCCACAGAGGTGGGGTCTGCACCCAGCGGCTGCTGATGGAGGAGCATTTCTGGAGCTGAGCAAGGAAAATGAAGCCACTTTTAGAGAGCGGTTGCTAACCTCACATGTCTCACTTCTCACTTCTAGATGCTGGTCCTCTGGATTACTTGTGTGTGGCTCTGAATTCAGGTCCATTAAAACTCAGAAATGTTTTTTCCTTTTGGAAAGCGGGGTTAAATAGAGAGAGTGCTTTGTAACTTCAGCTGGCATGTTCATGATTTGCTGCCAGCGAAAGTGCCATTTGCTCATCTCTCTGGGGACAGTGCTTTCTGACAGCCTGAAGTCATAAATGAAATGATTTTGCTCATGTCATCACTATCCCTCCTGGCCTCAGTTGTGCTGCACCTAATTACCGCACTGTGCTGATGCATGATGCACTGCTGAGCACTGAAATTCTTCCCTCTGCACAAAATGAAGCACAGACCAGCCCACCCATTTTCAACTCAGTGCTTCTCACCATCTTGCAGTACAGCCCAGAATGAAGCATCCTTTAAATGTCTTTCAACACTTACTATTACAACAGTTTGGTGCTCCTGCTTCTCACTGGTGTCTGCCCATCTTCTTACTCCATCCTTCAGACTCTCAGGAACCAGGTGTCTGGCACAGGATGCTGCTTGCTGCTGTGGCAGAACAGAACTAACTCCAGTACACAAGAAAAGCTCATTGTCCTGTCAGCTGCCTTTGGAGACTGGTGGTAGTAGAGGAGAAAAAACCTGGAGGAGCTCAACATAGGCTATTGAGGATGAAATCACTGCACAGTCAGGGAATAAAGTTAAGCCCCATTTGCTTTAGCTATCAGTTCTGTGCACGGTTTGCACACAATACACACGTACGTGCGCACACATATATCTACTGTGAAAACGCCAAGTTGTACATAAATGCCATTTCACATAAATACAATTTCAGTGGGTTTGTTTGTTTGTTTGTTTTAATGTATGTGTGTGTGGTTGGCAACAATTAAAAAATTATTGATCATCTTTACCTGAATGTCTTCACATTAGCACTAGATTGTCACAATTAGCACTTGGCTAGGATTGCTCTGTGCAGTACTTCAGTCACTGCAGAAGAGTACAGTGCATCACCAAACTGCATAGAAGTCAGATTAGGTAGAAGGAAGGCAGAACACAATTTTCTTCAACTCCTCTGGAGAGACAAGTTGTCTCTCTTTGGCATTAATCCATGTTAAGATTCCCCAAACATCTATTAAACCTTGTGGGCTAACGGCGGATGTAAGCATAGTGTTGAAAACAAGTTTGTGCTGGAGGGCATGGCTGAATCATTGCTTTTTTTCCACTGTTCCAGAGCTGCTCAAGAACTGCTCTCCAAGATCTCCCCTTGGTAACCTTGATCCTTCTCTCTACTCAGAAAAACACAGCTGCTTTTCTACATTGGTCACTGGTTATATTTATCCAGCATGCTGAGGAGGCATTGCTGAAACATCCAGCCCCAAGTCCTAGCTGCATTTCCCTGCCTGGAGTGGCCTGGGCTGTGCCAGAGAGGAGCCCAAATATGCACCAAAAGATACTTTGCGTGGACAGTAAGGAGCCCATAATCCTCATGCAAAGCTGGCTGTTTCACCACAACAGAACAGACCAGTGAAAGCAACTTTGTGCAATTTTGCCCAAGGTAGAGTCTTCCTGTAATCTTCCTCTCACTGTATTACTGCTAATATCTGTGGTGCAGTTTGTGTGGGCTGCTCCCAGAAGAAACAACAGATGGGCAATACTCATGGGCTAGAAATACCATTGGAAAACAGAGCAGCTCACAGATGAAAATAAGCTAAGCACTTGTGTCTTTTCAAACAAGCATGAGTAGTCACAAACACCCATCCTGGGGGCCTCCTTGCACCAGAGGAACTATTCGCATTACATCCTCAGCTGCAAGCAGTAAAGCAAGTTCCAGCTTCTTTAAGTGATTGTTTACATACTGTGGACTGTCTCAAATGTGCTGAGACAAGTCAGGTAGCTGAAGCAAACTAGCTTCATTCTGCGATAAGGTAAGCAAAAACCAAGTGCCTGCTCAGCAGCTTTTCTGAGATGGAGCAGCACCAAGTAGGAGTAGCCCAGTTTCTGGTCATTACAGGACATCCCAGAGGAAAATGCAGCAAGGTCAAGTAGAGATATGTGAAACCCTGAGGCATTCAATTTCAGTATTTTTTGCTCTTTCTGATTATATTTTTTCTTGTTACAGCCAAGAGATGGGAAGGCCATTTTAAACTCTGCTGTGTGCATTTGTATTTTTTCAGGTCTTCTCAGCTTTTCATTAAGAACCAGGTCACCTCATCCTTCAAGTGTGTCTTGTAAGATATTTCTTTAGAACTTCATTTTTTTTAATTTATAATTCAAAAGTGCAGGAATCGTTTTTTAAATTAAGAAGTTTCTGTAGTATTCCACTGTATCTGGCTATTTTCAAAATATGGCTACTTTCAACACTTTCGTCAAGGTTTCTTACATTTATTGTTGCTGACCAGCATCGGCAGCATTGTTTTCCTCTTAACTTGGCTCTACTCCTGCTGCTTTATTCTACCATTGGAATATCTACTACAGTCCTAGATAGCTGTTTTTATCTGTGAAATTGCTGTTTACCATTTCACCTTAATTTGCTTTGCTTCATTTCATATATTAATTTTTATGATTTCCGTCATCCAGATGCTCTTTTGCCAAGCTGACCTTTGAAGATTTATTGTATTATAAAAATGGCACCTCACACCTCATAAACAATGTCTGTACCTCTGATTGTTAAAACAGTAATTTACAAATAGCATATGAGGAATCCATCTTTATAACTCTTGTTAAATTGTCTGTAGCAACTGGAGTGGAGATTCACCACACACTAGACTCTTGAACATGTCTCTTTATGGCCTAACTGCAATGAAGATCTTAACACATGATGGTAAGTAACGGGAAAGGAAAGTTAGAGTCATTAAGGTTTATATCACTGTATGTAGGCATACCTGTTAAGGCAGAAGTCAAGAGCTCTAACAGTGTAGAAGAAGTTATGTTTAGGATGGGTATAGATCATGGAAAACTTAAGTGTGAAAATGAGTTGGTAAAATACTCCTGAGAATTTTGGAGGTGTGAATCTGCCTTCTTAGCACCTCACAGTGTCTTAAGGAGCCTCAGAAAAAGGGTTAATCTTTTCAAGTACTGCCACTGCCTTGGCAGCCTGTTTGTATTCAGAACCTGATGGGATGGTGTAAGAGACCAGTTTTCTCTTTCCGAAGCAACGAAAGTACTTCCCAACTGCCATGTCTGGTCAGATGAGATTTTAGACTCCAGAGTTTCAGGTGACCCCATTAGTTTAAAGCAAGGTTGTGTTCCACAGCTGAAATTGCTGGAGTTACTGAAGACAGTTCACAGCTAAACCTCCTCCATTCTGAAAGGGGACCAACCCAACAGGAGAGGAAAACCTTGGTGCTGCTGAAACTGGTGGAAAAATTCACATATAGTTTAATAAATTTGAACGTTCTGAGATAACTGCAAAATTTAGAGAGAAAGCATCACCCAGAGTGTGCATTTCTACTCTACAACATGACCACTGCTGTCCAAGCTGGCATCTTCAGCTGGGAAACTGAGGGGTGAGTCAGTCTCATCAGCTTAGGAAAAGCAAGCTGCCCTTCTCAACTCTTCCATCAGCACTAAAATCACAGGTGCCAAGAGGGTGGGTTCTTAATAAACTTGCTTGAAAGAGCAGCAAGCTGATTTTTCAACATTTGTTTAGACATTGATACTGGTAGAGTGTGAAAACTAGTGATCTTCCCTGGAGGTTTTATTATGATTTATGTAGCATGTTTCATGCTGAGGGCACCGGAATCTGTTCTGCGATTCCCTGTTATACATTAAAATAAATTATGGAAAGGAGCAATGCGAATGGCCTGCTGTTGCATTACCCCATTCTGCTTCTGTAAGATCAGCATATCTTTAACAGATGTATATCTGAAATGTGCACACATAATGCATAATCCAAAGCATATATCTTAATGTATATACACTTGTTGGAAATTCCTTCATCTCCCTTGGTGATCTACTCCAGGATTTAGCTGTTCCTATAGCACATATGCTTTCCTAACCCAATCTCCTCTGCCTGCAGATGAAGTTGATTCCACCTGGTTTTACACTGGTAGAAATGGAAAACCATGAATTATTTTGCTCTGTAACAATCCTTGCATATATATGAAGACTACTGTCATGTTTCTGTGACGCTTCTCTATTTTATAATGCATAAAGATAATTCTTCCAACTTTTTCTAAGAGGTTGAGGAATTTTAAGAATATTGTTATTTTTCTCCTCTAATTTTTTTCTCATTTGTTTAGAGCATTAAGTGAAATGTCCAAAAAAAAATATCTGTGCTACAGCAACAAATCCATTACAAAAATTAAGGTGTATAAATGGAATGCAAAGTAGAATGACTTGCACTGAAAATAAAATTATTTCAAAATGCCATTATTTATTCCTATCACAATTCTCACTGCATACAGACCAAAGGAAATCTATCACAGATGGATCCACTGCCAGTACTACTTAATATATTTCTATCAGAGATGATTAATAAAATAGTTATCCTGTTTTTTCTTTGTCTTCTTACTGTTCCAGTCCAGAATGAAGCTTCCATGGCATCAGTTTGGACCAGCACTGCTATTTGGCTCCTGCTGAGGAAAAAGGACCAGTCTTGTTGGCGACTATTTAATCCTGATTTATTTTCTGCCCTGAGTATCTTTCAGGTATTGTAGTCTTGCAAAGACAGACAGAAACGCAACATCTCCCCATTTAGTATCTGACTGTCTTCCAATAGTCTGCTGGGGGATCAGGTTCACATCTCCAGGCAGCTGGGGCTAACATGGCACCTGGTAGCGCAAACCAGCAAGGAAAACTGAACACAGTGTCCTCCCAAACAATAATTGCTGTTCAAGACGACAGCAGAATCTCTCTGATTATTAGAATATGTAACTGGAGCAAGAGATATGTCCTTCCTTTTCTGGTCTAACACTTATTCTGCTTGCCAAGAAAGACATTTAGCTTGAGGTTATTGATAGCATGAAGGAAATTTTCATTTCCCTTTGAGTAAAGATATTCTGTTGTAGGACCGAGACTTTGAAATATGCAAAGGAGGTTTATGTGCAGTAGGACAGAAGAATTCTCCAGCTGTAGAATTGGCTGCAGTTATGAAATAGGAAATGCTTGTTTTAAAGTGTGTGAGACACTGTGCTGGCTTGCAGCATAAATTATGCATCTTCCCCTTCCTGCAGGCCTGCACTGTGTGTTCATGACTGAACACACAGTCCTTGGCCACAGTGGAAAGAAACTGTCTGGATAACAAAGGAAATGGAAGATTTGCTACTAAGCAGAGCAGCCATCTCTCATTGAGCCAGTTGTCCTTAATGACATTGGAGTGTGCTCTTAGGATGGATGTGGTGACATTCATGAGAAAGGAGCACTATCAAAAAAAAACGGTTCTCAATTTCTGAAAGCCCATCCCAAGTAATTATCATCTCAGTAAATGAAGGGCAAACAAAATGTAAAAAATTTCAGGGAAATGAAGATTTCCACCTCTGGAAAAGATTTCTTTACTGTTGTTTTGTTCCAGACAGAATGAATCTTTTTGACATAGTGTTCAGATTTACTCACTCTATCTATGCTCCTCTTCCTCTCCTATATGTTTGCACCATTCATTATAAGTAAGGTTTAAAAAGTCATTTAAATTCCAGCTTCCTTAATGATTCACGCTGTTACCATGGAAATATGCACTCAGGCTCAGATCCAGTGCCCTGGGCACCTGAGACCCAGGGCACTCTAAAGGATGCTTTTGGGTGGGCTGCTTATCTGATTGAGCTTGGGCTATTGCACTGAGGGCTGGAAGGAAGAGTTCACAGCTGAATTTGCCACAACTACTGAGAGCAAATTTGAGCATGAAGCAAAGGAACCTCAGCACAGACCCTGTGTTGGGGGAGCAGCTGGCAACATGGCTGGACAGTGGCTGCAGACAGAGCATGGAAATTCCCTCTGCTCTCACTGGTAATGTACAAGTGTCTTTGTGCTCTCTCGTGCAAAATGGAAACACACGATTTTCTCTTTGCTTTCTACCAACATCCATGAAAAATACTGGAAGCAGTCTTCTCCTCAAATGAGCATTATTTCTTGTACCATCTCTTTAAGTAAGTACATGGCAGAAAAACAGATGAAGAGTACAACACAGAAATTAGTGTTTAACATTTCTTGAAATGATAGTAAATGTTACCTAGTGGAGTAAGTTTTCAAAAAGAATATAATCTGCTGACTTGGTAATCCACATGAGTTGCAAACATAACTTCTACATGAGCATGAGAGAGCAAATGCAGGGAGCATCTTTGGTGCAGAGGAGAAGGCACTGGGTGACTTGGTGAGCTCTGACTCTGAATGGAAACCCTCAAAACTCAGCAAAGCAAGAAAAAGACAAAACATTTCCCAGATCATGGCTACAGAGCTGCATACTCTGCATCATGTGCTCTGGAAGACCGTCTGGGAAGTGCTGTATTTCTTCAACTGCTCTGGGAGATATATGCTATGTTTGCTACATCGAAGAGCAAACCATAAAGTATATCAAATAGAGAACAGTCATTAAAAGGCACTGACACTAGTTTAGTTTAAGTTAGGGAGTAGTCAAGCTATGGCAGTGAAACAGAACATATTACTATAAAAGATGAGGCTCTCTCTGACGGCAGCAGGGCTGCAGTCCTTTTCTATTTCTTTCTGAGAAAAGCATACTGATGCAAAATACCGCTCGGCCCTCATAAAACTGTACTCCACTTCTGAGTGCTTTATTTATGGGATATGCAGTGCAGTGACATTTTAAATGCTTTTTCTTTGAATGGTAATTATGATCTAATGATTATTTAAGCAATTTTGTCAAACAGTCCTCTATTTAGGAAACCGAAATATGTGAAAAGTGTTGCCAGGTAAATGTCAGTGAAATTAATGAAGAGAAGAGAAATGTAAGAATATATCACTTGTTCTCTTTTTTCCCTCTCCTAGTAAGATGTTAAAAAGTAAGTATAACTACAGTGTCCCAGGAAATATTATGGGATAGAAATATAGCATGATTTAAGAAGAGTTTTCCATCTCCTCTACTGCATCTGCAACATAGTATTTCTATAAAAATTCAGAATGTAGAATAAATGACCTGTAGACTAGAGTCACTAAATGTAGTTTAATAGTAAACAGTCATTTCTGAGCATAAACTTCTATCTCCATTATAACAGAAAATAGTTAATCAGGAGATGAGTAGCGTGGAAGTTCTTGACCATTTCCAAGTAAAAAGTTTCTACCTGCTAAACATGTTGTCAAGTTACTGTGTGAGTCTCTGTTAATGGAAAATTTTTAGTACAGATGAGGTGATACGCTTAAAAAAGTGTTTTAGCAAGATTTATCAGATGTCCTTCAGTCTTCATGCCACAACAATGCTCAAATGATGGTTGAGATTTAGCTGATGAAGGTTGCAAACCGGTTGACTTCTTGAGGTTTCTTACAGCAAGTTGGGGCTCTCTTCCATGATGCCACGATTCTATTAACTTTTACAAAAAAACAGTCAAATTTAGTAGGGCAAATTAAGACAAAAAGATGACGAGGCAGGACTCTCTAGAAATTCCTGATATTCCTGAGTCTTTTTTTAAGTTCAGTGCAGATGTCACTGAAAACTTCTCTTTCTTTTCTTGTGTATTTGTATTAATTCCAGTATTGTAGTGTTGATGTATCTGTATGCGGATTCATCTTTATATACAGCATGTTCTCTTCTTGATTAGTTATTTCACTGGTTAATTTTCAGTACAGCAGCGTATATTTCATAAGATGTTTTCCCTCCTGCAGAGACAGATATCTCTGAAGAAACATTTATCACTGATTACTGCAGAAAACATTCTTGATTTGTGAGCAGTGTACCATTTACCTTTCCTATAACTTCTTTGCTTATTCTTCTTGTTTTCTATGTTAAAGTCCGATGCAAAATCTCCTATGTAGCCTGTCACTTAAGTACAATTAATTATTCGTTGCAATTCTTTTCCAGCTATTAAATATGCTGCATTATTTTATGAATATTTCCATTAATTCGGACTATGCTGTAACTTGTTTTTATCTTGAGTAAATCAGGACAAAAATGCCTTTACTATTGATTTAAATAAATATTTTACTAAACAAAAAGAAATTCAGAAATCATCTGTGGTAGGTGTGTGTATATTGTTAATATACATATATTTATATGTGTATATATATACATGCATGTATATAACTAGAACAGCTTTCTACATTAGGAGTTAAAGGCTTGTGCTTCTGTAGCTGTTCATTGTAATTAAATTTGTCATGCTGTTACTTTACTTCAGTGCTGAGATACTTGCATGACCTTAATGGAAAACAGACTTTATCCCATCATTGTATCATATGTGCTACAACCTCCTTGCTAAGGGTGGAGTAGAGAGCATGAGTTGGTTGTTCATTGTCCCTTAGGAAAAAGCAGGTGCCAGGGTTTGGAGTGGTTCGGCTCACCATGGACACAGGTTGGAGTCCACTGAAATGAAATCATTTTTGTTATGTTTCAAGTTTAACATTCCATCTGATTTTTTTTTTTTCGGTGTGATATATATCTCCTCAGCTGCCCTCTTCTTTAAATTCTCTTCATGTCATCAGTGGTACCTTTGCATCTGGAAGGATGACATCTGTTAACTGGCATCTGTTAAATGTTTATGTCTCCCCAGGGTCGCGGTGCTAGGTTTCTTGCCCAAGAGCTTGATCTGCAGGGCTGCTGAGAAGCCACAGATCTTTACGAGCAGACATGACTTGCCTGGTAGCAACCAAACTCAACTGTTATTTTCAGGAGATTAAGAAGCATAAAAATTTTTACAGTTAACAAACAGACAAACAAACTCTGAAAATAACATGCTGAAACAGTGATTTAAAAGGCCGATCACTGTCTAGATAACTTGAGAGTCAGCAACAGATAAAAGATCTTTGGAAAGAAAGTCCCTGTGACAGACTGTAATGGAAGGAATTCCCATGGCCTTCATCTTACAGCTATTGCCACAGCACATTCTGGTCCCATACTTCCAGGATAGGACTATTTTGGACAAAATGGACAAAATGGGGAAAAAGTATTTTGTCACTCCTCTAGTCTACAGCAAACCTCAGATCATTAGGCAGCACCTCTTGGTGATCTCTTGCTCCTTTTGGACCTCCCATGTCTTAGTCTGCAATTACATGTGGACAGAGAGTGACCTCTCAGTTCTCAGCTGGACACTGAATGGGAATATCTTCATCTTCATGCACCTGGTATATAACAAGCCACTTAGGACCAATAAGAGGAGTTATGGGCCTGAAAAAAAAACAATCAAATCATTTTTTCGTCTTCTTGCTCTGTCTCCAAGCCATAATTCTGGACAGCCCACTCCAGCATGGCTGAAATGTTCACCTCCTGCGCATGGTACAGCAGGAGTGTCCCTCGCCCTGTGTTTTCTCTGGACTGCCAAAAACCTATAAGGCCAAGAACAAAAGGTCTTCTATCTGTTCAATTTTCTGTGAGTGCATTTTATTCACTAGTTTCAAAACTCTACATATTTTATAAACATTAACTGGATTTATTGCCTATGACTTCATGCTTCTTCCAGGAATTAGCTTTTTGAAGTGCTTTTCCACAAAATATTGCAACTAGGATATGTCTGTTCCATTGTAAACTTACTGGCACTACTCTGTCTTTTCACACAGATAACATGACTGCTTCCCAAGCTGCTGGAATTTAACCTTGTCCCTTAAGTATGTACCAGATCAATATAGGGAACAGGTATCCCTGACCTCTTCCTATGCTTTGGAGATTCCACAGTTAAAGGTTTCTAGGAAAGGAAGAGAACATGTCAAGCTAATATCTACTCTAAGCCCAGTGACTTGTTCCAGTGGCTGTTCTCTCCAACTGCAGACATCATTGCTCAAGAACATACTGGTCCTTGGTGTAGAAGAACCTGGTAAAATTGCAGAATGGAGTAGTCCAATGAATATTGATAACCACAGAATTTCTTTGAAGATCTATATTCCGTGAGAAAAAAAAATGAGTCCATCTGTTTTTAGGAGGACAACAAAAAAGAAGCAGCCCCAGTCATAATATTCTTGTCATTCCTGTCCCTTGCCAACTACAAAAGGAGCAGTAACTACACAAGTTATGGATCTATTTTGTACAGTACTTGTTTTCATTTAAAAATGATTTAGTCAATTCAATCATACATATATACATAAACATTATCAGTCTTGCTTAAAAGTTAACCCAGACTACAAATCAAGGCAGCCTTTCTTTCTTCCTAGTGAAGGTGAGCCATTAGACTGAAATGGAAAGGGAGAATCATGAACCAGTGTTCCTTGTTGATGAATAATCTCTCAGAGGGGTTTGGGGCATGGTGACAATCAACCACCTAGTCAGTTGTCCTTAGAATGAAAAATGTGCAGAAGTGGGAGTTGGAACTGGAGCCCCGATAACTTCTAAAATAGTGATCTCCATCTTATTTTATTTATTAGCCTGTAGCCTTGAAAAATGAAATGATAAAATTCCCTTGTAGAGAGTGAGAAAAGGCGGTTCTACCTGTCTGTAGTTGGCTCTTTGAAAGCAGTTGCTCAGAAGATGATTCTCATCCCAGTGTATAGTTTAGATTAAGGCATGGGTTTCCAACTTTTTGGCTTGCCTGGGCCACACTGCATGAGGAGGAATTGTTTAGGGACTGCATCTATGAAGGTTGCTCTGAAAGTAATGCCTCCTAATTATTTCCATGGAAACTACAACTGATAGAAACAGCACAATAACACTATTTAATAGAGCAAATTCTCAGCTACAAAACACTCTTTTTCAGCACAGTCACCACCATTAGCTGTGCATTTTCACCAGTGATGAACAAGAGCCTGCATGGTGTGCTCGTAACAGTCTGCATGGGTGGAGACGACCCACTGAAGCTCTTGCCACCACTGAAATGCACCACCCACTGCTTCACTGTGCTCACATCCACTGTTTGGTCTCCATAAACGTTCAGCAAACATTGATGAATGTCAGTGTGTGCAATATTTTCTGCATGGAGGAATTCAGTTCCACACCTTTGCTTCATACACACTTCCATGTCAGACACCATTGTGTCAGATTGCCCCTCTGCTGCCATCTGTCACACGATAACAAAATGTAATGGAATATTAGTGGGAAGTTCAACCTCTACTGCCATACATCCAATATCCACCTCTGATGTAGTGGGCCAACATCATAAAACAGGAGGCATTACTTTCAGAGCAGCCCTCATAAAATATAGTTCATGTATATAAGTAAAAAACTTATTTTAATTTTACATACACATAGGCCCTTACCAACAATACACCAAACATTTTCAAATAGGCCATTAAACAAAACTTGGAGGAAATGAGCTTCTTATGTATTCATAGGTTAGTACTGCATCACTACAGAACACCAAACAGCACATTTCACTTCCCTGTTGTCAAAAACCTCCAACATAAAAGCAGCGAGATGAGCAGCCAAATAAAGTCAATTTAATTCAGCTGAGTAAGCGTGTGGGTTGTATTTCTTACCAAGATTAAAAACAGTTAAATGACTGCTGTGTGTGAAATGGCTTGGTTTGTTTCAGTATCGTATTAGCAATATATCTCTTATGAGGAGTAACAGAGGAAATAACTCTTGCATTTGTTTTTTGGCTGTAGTAGGAACATGACAGCACATATCTAGTGAAAAGCTCTAGATGTCACTCTGAAACTCCCTGATTCTTTTTTTTCATTTTAGGCTCCCCTGAGGTGACATTTTCAAACATCTTTGACCTTGAGTCATGTCAGCTATGCAAGTGGGTATTTGCTTATGTAAACTGCGCACTAGCACACACAAGTATGTATGACAGCTATGAGCTGAATTTGTCTGCTTAAAAATTCCAGCTTGAGTGAAATATACACTGAATGTTCCTGCCCAGAGAACCCTTCACACAGTTCTTGACTACTGTTGTCAGTATCAAACCATGAGCACAAAGAAGTAGAAAACAAAATCAATAGAAGATAAATTTTTTAATGCTATAATATATTGCAGCACTAGGAAGTAATTAGCATAATAGTACTTAACCTTATGGAGTGTTGTCTGCCCTCCCTTCATTCTGTTGAATAATGTAGTGCTTATAAAATAAAATAAAATTTCAGGATCAGTTCAGAGAAGGTTGTATGGAACAATACCACTGCACTCTGGGACTTGATCCAGTCTGTTTAAATCTCATGAGAAGCAGGTGATGACTGGTCATATTGCATTTCAGGCACATGCTTCATCTGTATGGGATTCTTAAGTGAACATAAATGTTTTGCCAGAGAAGCAGGCAAATGAGTGATTTGCTTAGTCAAGGTCTTTGAAAAAAAAAAAAAGATTGTCCTGTCAGCACAGAATAGCAAATATCATATGCTGTTTGGTTTCTAAGGTACTTCCTTGTAACATGAACTAGATCAATGCTAATGCACTGAGAAATGGATTAATATTAAATAACTCTGTATCAAGCCAGCAGCAATTCAGCTGGCATTGCATAGACTTGTCATCTTCAGATATCACAAGCGGCCCTGCAGACTGACAAGTTTCACTTGGGCTTTTATTTCTGAGGATGCATCAGTTTGAGATACTGAATATATGATTAATAATCTAAATAATCCAGTTGTTTTCCTCAGGCATCTAATTAAATAATTTTGAAAAATTAATTACAGTGTTTCTTCCTTTAATGTTTGCACTCATAGTAATCTTATTAATGCTGAGAGATGATACAGTCATAAAACCAAGCTTTGTTTGAAACTCACTGGGCAAATTTTGAGGCTCTTGAAGAAGTAATTAGATTACCTGCTCTACAAATGGTGCATGCATGCCAAGCAAAATGACAGACTGCAAGACACTGGACAAATACGGGCTTTGTGTAAGAATTGTATGAGCAGGCAGATTTGGAGTTATCTGAATAGATTTATATGCTGTGACGATTTATGCCTTGACTCACTGGAGCACTTAGCAGATGAGGCATTTCATAGATTTGTTTTGGAGTAACCATGCACTAATGTTCATAGACAAACCTCTGCTGGGAATAAGTTCCCAAACTTGTTGCTTTTTGATAGAAACTTTCATCAAGCAAACATGCATGGGAACTCTGTGCACAATACATGAGCAGCAGGCAAATACAGACCTTGAATGCTATGACTGGCTCTTCATGAATAAAGCTACAAATAATTGATATTGAGGAGGAAATTTATTATCTGACATTGTTCAAGAATAATCCTCACTAAATCCTGCAAAACCAGGCTGTCATGGCCCTGAGGGCATCCCCATGTTGATCGTTTGGCTGCTGCGGCCTGGTGCTGTGAGCAGCCCTGTCCCTGGGCTGTTAACAGAGCCTGTCCCTGACTCATCCTCAGGTATGTGCTTGACACCTCGGCCTGGGGCTGCCCTTGGTGCCCCCCGGGTGCACTGCTGCTCCACGGGCAATCCCCTCCACAGGGAGCCACCATTCTGCAGTGCCCAGCATGGAGCATGAGTCTGCAGGAGCAGGTGGGAGCTGTGTTTTTCAGTGACATTCTTCAAATTTTACGACCTTTTAAAAAATTAGACATAAATAAGACTCTTAAGATTGACAGAGATATTCCAGACCAACACATTTTATCTACAACATCTGCACAATGAGATTTGTTTCTCAAATAACTCAACCACAGCTAAATCCCACAGAAATGGAAGTGGCTTGGAAAGTCAAGTGACCAAAGGAGAAATTAAATCTGCAATTCTGAAGTTGCTTGGAGGACTTTCTATCACAATGGCAAAGGCAGAATAAAATCATCTATTGTGGAGAAAATCAGAATTCTGCTTCATGTATGGCGGCAAATAATTTACTTTTTACATGAACTTGATAACAAGAGTTCCACGAAAGTGGTGTGATATAACGTTAGATCCTTCAGGAAGGGCACAGAAAATGCACTGGCTATGAGAGGTGCTGGGCCAAGTGCCATATTACCTTTAAGAAGCATATTAACTGATTACTGTACATCATTTGCCTTAATGAAAGTTTTATCCTGATTTCAGTCTTCCTCATAAGAAGCCATTACAAGCTGATGAAGACCCAGTAGCAACAGAGCAGTGCACACAGCTATTTGCTCTGCACTGTGGCAGAGCAAATAACTTCCTCTCACTTCTGGGAAAATGTTTGACAAGAATGGAATGCACTGAGTTAAAGATCTAAATTATAATGAAACTAGTAAAAGAGATTAGATAGGGGAATGTGCAAAAGAAGCTTTTTTTCTTAACACTGGCAGGAAGACAAGGTTTGTGCACGTACAGCATCTTTCATGAATATGGCCTGGAGAATACTCTAGAGAAAAACAAACCATTATCTCCTTAAAATGTGGCTTTTGTAAGAAATATTTATTGTAAAAACTCAAAAGATGGGATAGAATGTTTTATATCAGAGAATTTGTAGTAATTTCAGTATATGGTACTAAAATCCTGTCTTGTTAATGGTCAGATTGTCCTAGATGCAATGGCAAAATAAAGAGCAAAAATTTAAAGACAAGTGAAAAAACAATGGAAGTGCCCCCAAATAAAATTCTATGAACAGTCAAACCAAGTATATAGGAAGGTGAAATTAAGATTTGTATTCTCTCTCTTCAGCGCTACTGCAGAAAAATATGATTTCCCTCCTGAGGTGGGTAAAAGCAGTAGAGGGATGCATGCTGATCAGCACGGTGAACAAAAGGAAGGGCGTCTGGTTTAGCCACAGTAAGGTGCGTGCTTGCATAATGCCTCGTGCTAGGCAGGCTAAAGGGAGGGGTGGGCACGTGAGCACGGGACTTGGGTGCTATTGGGCATGCGCAGCGGCTGTATGGGTATAAAAGACATCACGAAGGTTCCAGTAAAATGAGAGTTGACTCCACAGCATCCGTGTCTGTGTCACTCTCCCTGCGATGGGATGCCGGCCGACTGGGGTGGCTCGGTTGTCAAGTGATGACACCCTCCTTCCAGGTTTCTTTTTTCATGAGTTCTGAAAGTATGAATTATCCTGATTTTATGTGTACAGCAATTATGAAAAAGCCAAATTCAGAATAGCTGTATGAAGTGCATGTCAAAATGACCATCAAATTGGAATTAGATACAGGAAAAGACAGGAAAGAATCTGTAACATGGAAGAAAGGAAAGAACAGTCTTCAGAGAAGAAGAATGGAGAGAGCACATTTTCAATATTAAAGCAGGCTTGGGGAGGTCTTGGCAAGATGGATACAGGCTAGCAAAAGCCTTGCTTAAAGAGGTGCCTCCTTACTTCAGTGCAGTTCAGTGACTCTGAAGGACACCCCAGAACTTGGCAGAGAAAGAAAGAAACCCCACATGAACTGTAATATTTTGAAAGCTGATCATGGTAAGCTAAGATGGAGAAACCTTGACTGAGACTCTTGGATCTTCCTGAAGATAAGGCAGATATTAGCCTTGTATTTTTATCTATTGCTAATAATCAAATATTTGTAAAGAGGAGAGTAGCAGTGCTTCTGTTAAGTTTTAAATACTTAACAATTTAATCTGTGTCTGTTTAGCAAATTCCTTCATTAGATTATTTTTAGTCATCTAATTTAATTTAGAAATTTTAATTCCATTATGTTGTTCACCTTTTCATATTTTCTCATTTAATAAAAGTTTTGGATAGTGCATGATAAACTAACAAGGAGTTGCTTTTAACTGAAATTCCTCTCACCACCTCTCAACCATTTCTGATACTGACAGTGAAAAGAACTTATGGCTAACATTTAAGAATTCATTTCTGTATGTTTTAATTTCTTCAGTGAAAAACATTTCTATTGAACGAAGAAGCGTTCCGTTACAAGCTTTTCAAATACAGCCATACCAAAAATCAGTAGCCAAGGTAACTCTTAGTTATTGCATTTCTTTTTTTCCATTTCCCTTGGAATTAAATTAGTCTAATTAAGGGCTGCATTGATTTTCCTGGAGTGTAATTGTAATATTTCCTAAGACAGGGTAAAATCACGTCGGCAAAAAGTGAGAAGCTCATCTTGCCATGGATGTAAGGAGAAATGGATATTACGTTCTGTTTCTTTATGTTCTGCTTTCCGCTGATTACAAATTACTTTTCAGTCAACTGAAAATATGCCTGCTGTGCCATATATGGAAAAGAGAGACTAAAAATTACAGGAAAGAACATTTTACAGGGAGAAGGATCAGATTTGTGTCCAACAATTCTTTTTTTTTCTCAAATAATTCATGTAAAATCATAGGACTTCTGTGATTCAAATCTTTCAAAGTAGAGCATTCTGAAAAGAAGAAACGAATAGATTATGGATGGGATTCAGAAATTTCTTATGTATTCTTTTATGAGCTTCACTGTGGTTGAAGGCAGTTTTATTCAGGAAGTTATTTTTGTCAGCTACACCTGACAAAGGAATGCAGATGGGAGATAAAATCCCTAGCAGTACACATACGTGGCTGTCACCTTATATAAAAGAATTATTTATAGCCTCTGAGAAAGGGCCCTTATACAGTTTTCTGGAAATGCTGGCCTGGTGCTCAAAGGTATTAAAAAGTTAAAGACAATATTAAGTAAGGATCTTTCATTAAGGTCCACTTATATGCATTTTTAATAAATATCACATTGTAGAAATCGATGGTGCACCCAATTTATCTCTGTGTACACCTGTGTGTAGCAAAGATACAAGACAGAAGATTAAAAGAGAGAAGAAAAATACAGTCAGAGGGGTAGAATATCTTTCCCATTAGGACAGATGAAATAGCCTAGCACGTTCTGTTTTAGAAGAGTGATGTCTGTGGAGAGGTACCACAGAATCAACTTGCAAGTTGAGCAGCAGGGGAACATTATTCACAATTTCTCATAGTAATAAATTTAGGGGACATTGAATTAAATTATTAGGTTACAATAAATAAATTGTGAGGTTAAAATAAAATAAAATAAAAATTTCAGATATATAAAAAAATTGTAGAACTCTGAGGATGCCGTGGAGATCAAAAGGGTATAATTGGGCTGAGTCCAATTCATAGATGACAAATGTACCAATTAATACAAAGTTATGGCTCAGGTTATTCCCAGACTATGAATAGCTGCAAACTGGGAGAACACAAGCAGGAAAGTCATTTTATCTATAGTCTTTTTCCTATTACTTTTCCCCCTGCAACTACCAAAAATTCCTGCCAGAGAGAGATTAATCAGCCAGACTTATCTCTGGATTAAGAGAGTATGGCATTTATGTTCTTATTCTCAGAGAAGTTATTTCCAGATAAACATAGGCTAAGGCTGAGGAGATGAAAATCCTCGGGCCTGACATGAGCAACTTATGGCTGCGGCTACTTCTGAACATTGTGCTCCAGGATACAGGGAAGTATAATTTACAGTGCACGTACATAACAGCTTTATAAATAAATGTATCTGTAAAAACAAAGCTTTTATGAGATGCGAATTAAGCAGTGCCACCTTGACAAACAAATACTTAAAAGAACAGGAGAAAATCTCTCAACCCTGTCCACACATTTATGTAAGCAGTAAATAGAATTTATGGGTGGATTTTGTCATAACCTGTACTTACAATCAGTTTGCTGTTTTCTGCAATTTCCAGGGCAAAACATCTCTGTAAGAACATAAAGATAATGGCATAGTTAAATTTAGTTGACTATTTTAATCTTAAAATTCAGCCTCTAAACGCATGTAATTGATAGTATGTGTATGAGTCATGGAAACTTGCTTTTTATGAAGAAAATTACTAATGTTCAGTTCTGACTTTTCTCATTACTTTTTATATCTCCAGTTTCTTTCCAGGATGCAGTTTAGTTATTATTGATCCACAGCATTTATAGGAGTTTAAATGTACTTCAGATGCTGGGTAGTCTGGCTCCTGCTATTTCAAAGAGCTTGTGACTTTTCAAGCTCTTCTACTTCCTTTCTTCTTCTTCATGAATTGGCCATTATTTTCCAGATGTTTAATGATGAACTCCTGCTTTCCCTAGGCTGTAAGGAATCGCTATCAGAAAAAGCTTGCCAAGTCTACTGCACTGTGCTTCCAGCGCAGCACAGGTGGGAAGGTCAGCTGTGACCGACAGAAAAAATGTACCAAGTCCAGAAAGGCGAAGGAGGTTCATACTAACTGTTGTTAGGCTGTCCTGAAGTCATGCAGCAAAACATCTGAGAGTGCTTCCATATCAAAAAAAGCCCCACAGAACTGCCAGGAGGGCTGGCAGATAAATTGAGTGGCTTTTGGATGGAAACAAACCTGCTGCAGCCAGTGGGACTCAACCTGATGCTGTCACAGAAACTGTAGAGCTGCAAAATGAAGGGAAAGGCATGGAAGCTCTTGTTATCTCGCCCCTTTATCTCAATTTTGAGATGGTCTATTTAGTTACCCAGCGTATGTAGAATATTACTCATAGCTCTTGACAACATGAAATACCTGGTGCACAACTCAGAGTCAGATGTATTGACACTCTTCAAGTATTCCAGCAAAACGCTCCTGTTGCCGTAGCTGCATGGGAAATGGTAAACCAACTCTGCCCTCATTTACAATAATACACATTTCAGGGACTTCTCTGCTGGTTTCTATAATCAATAATCTGGGGCTAGAAATCCCCTGGATGGCTCCTTTCCTTCTGGCCAGAAAATTAACTCAAAGATGAATTTCCAGTCATTTAAATAGCTACCAGCATATAGACATACAAGTTTCGTAGAAACATGTTTGAACAACTCCATTAAATCAGTTGCCCAGGAGGCTTTCTTTCCTGTGTCTGGTGAGCAGCAGGTGTAGTAATTGTATAAATGGAAGGAAAAGTGGCAGCTACAAGAGTAGTATAACTTGAACAGGATGATAAGCTTTGAAACACTTAAAAATATTTTATTTTAGTAAAAGAAAAAAAGATGTGAACTAAATAGGTAACACTTGGAAATCAAACATGAGTTTGCCACAGTTAACTATGTTGGAAAATCTCTTATCCTTGTTTGATAAGAGCTGATCTCTTAGGCAATGAGAGTGCTATATATACTTCAAATAGCGCAAAACATTTGATGTATGACCCTTTAAAAATGTTAGTTAGGCAGAGAAAAAGAGAAGGTGGGGATCAGTATAAGCAGTGTAGAGAACAAACCAATTTCCGGAAATTCTATTTGGGGTCAAGGTAAATATCAGAGGAATTCCTCAGGAATCAGCCTTGAGACTGATCTTATTTAGCAGTAACCATGCAAGAATTTCATTAGAATTTGTTCCAAAATTACAGCTTTTTACTAATGAAAACTGCTGATGAGGTTACCAACTGCCCCTGCTGTAATACACCTGTAACCTCTCTGAAAGCCCACAGGTAAGATCTTACACTGTTCCCACACATGGGTACATTTTGACAAATGTTTCTTTCTGGTTTAAGCAACCTCAGATCCCTTTTTTCCCATTTCCACCTCCATTTCATTGCCTATATTAATCTCAGTGTGCCAAAATAACCGCTTGTGGAACTTCTGTAAGTTAAAATTAAACCTGTTTTGCAGGTTGGTTTTTTTTTGGGATAGATATGCAGGGAGACAGAATGTCAAAGAGACAAGGCCACTTAGCAGCACACCTTATGTCTGTACTAAAATATGCAGGTCCCCTTCCCTTGATGTTGGACAAGGAACTGGACAAGATGCTATCTCCACTGGTTATCTGCTGCTGGTTTCCAGGAGAATGGGAGAAAGAAAGCAATCCCTTAGCTCTTAGCTCCAGTGCTGTGAAATTAATCTAGCAAATAACGTGAACTGACAGACTCTGAAGTATCAAAAAGAAAACAGCTTGATTGCTTAATTAACTGTCTGATCACAACTTTCCAACAAAAACACTTCATTTGCTCTTTCCAGCTACATCTACAGGCAAGCTGCAGTTCTTCACAGAAAATCATGCAGAAGCTGCCCTTGCATGCATAAAATCGCACAGAGCTTTCTATACTTGTGTAACAGAAATGCTAAGTCACGGCTTGAAGCAGTGCTTGAGCACCTGGTGAGAAGGCAGGGCCAACCCAGGAGAGCAATGCACCTGAGTGACCGGAAGGAGTGGAGCCAGGATCCACTCTTGAAAACCAGTGGACATATACATGATACTCATTTTATAATAGATACTGCAGTCTTTATTACTGCTTTATATTTATTATTTCCCTTTGCAGGGACATCTCACAGAATCCATCTGAATGATTCATGGAGTTAGAGGCTATTTGAATGAGTTTATGAGAATCTGACATTATAAAATACACACAGAAAGTCAGCCCTCACATGTAAATCCATACACTTGCCTGTTCCCGGAACATTAATTATATCTGTAGGCAAACCTTTGTTTTCCAAAGTCAACTGCAACAAAAGTGATTGGAAAAAGTCCAAGTTCTGTCTTTCTTTTCCCAATCAGACTTTAAGAAAATTATCTCATTTGGATGGTGTGAGATGTACTAGAGATCCTTAAGCATTTTAAATTCATTTTACAATTCTCAAATATAATCATTAATTACATAGGAACTTCTGTTCTTATTCTGTATTAGTGAATTGCATCTTACTTTAAATGCCTAGTCATCACCTCTGTGTTTCATCAATTTTATACTAAAACAGCTTGCAATAAGTAATAAACAATATCGCTGTGTAGTGTAGGAAGAAACAGAAATCACTGTAAATGTCATTCAGAATTACTCAGCAGTAGTGATATACACTACTGTTCTTGTTATCCATCCAGAACACACAACATTTTAAAAATAAGATTGCATTTTATTTTAGAAGGAAAATTTATGTGAACTCATGACTCCACTTGCTTGAATGCCTCATCTACGTTACAACGGCTTAATTTTAAAGAAAGGTAAGCAGTGCTGGGACCTACATGTTCACAACTCTTTACTTGTAGGATGTGAGATGAATTTCAGCTAGAAGTGCATTCTTTCATGAAGAAAAGAACAAAATCTGGCTTACAGGCCCCTCTGCAACTTGGATGGTTGTGGTCCCATGGATAACAGTGCATTCTCAGTCTTCAAAATCTGAAGCTGTTTACTTCAGCTCTCTCCTTCCACTAAAACATAAGCTTGGTGAAAACCATTCCAAACTATTCCAAGTAGTGCTACAGCAAATCCCCCAAGTTCTAAGTAATTAACTATGATAAAAGCTATCTTGATTTAAGGAACTCCCATTGTATTCTCAAGCCATCAGATCCATAATAAACAGTCACCTCAGTATGTGACACACCATGTCAAGAGTTAAATATTTGCATGAAGATAGCTGAAATAATAAACAGAAATCTTGAGAATCATAGCAAAACTTTCTGATGTATGATGCAGAGACCCCACTGGAATCCATGCCGCGAGGTCATCCTGCACTTTGAGAGCTGTCTGCGCAGCTGTACAGCAGCCCCAGAGGATAGATTGCTGTCCCTTAAGCTCACCCATGGAAATAAGCAAGCTGAAGCCTACAAAGTAACTTCTCTCCCTGTCTTTGCCTGTAGCTATCGGGGTAGTCAAGGCATGAAGGCAGACCCTGAAGCGTGTTGACATGCATTGGTCATCCAGTCTTGGTGCTTAGCCTCTAGCTTTGTGTACCAGTCTGTTTTGTGCTCTAAGGGTCTTATGGCTGTCTCATCTCAGCTGTAGCTATAATCCTGTTCTCCTCCTGCCCTAATGATTCTGTAAAGTGTATCCAGAGAAGGTAACAAGGTACAGACCAATGCCAGCAAATACACAATGACTCTGTAAAGTCAAGGGAAACACGTAAAATTTAATGAAGTATTCATGTTGATGCAGTTTCTTCTTTTGCAATATGGGGAAAGGAAAAGGATGAATTACAGACAAATGCTCTAAGATAGGTTACTATCTGTAAAGGATTCTCAAGATCGTATGTAATGTTTATAATTGAAACGATGAAGCATAAACATAGGAAGAAAATGTGCTGTTGCTCTGAACTGTGTTTATGATCAGCAGCACCCCCAGAGCAGTTCCTTATAATCCACTGATGTGCTGGGAGTTAAATGTAGATGTAAAGCTAGAAATTTGCATGGGTCTGAGATAATGTTTCTTTGTAGGAGTTGGGCACAAATCCCTTGCTGGTACCATACCATCACCTGTATGCCTCCAGCAAGTACAACAGAGCAGTAGTTCAAAATTTGAGTATTTAGAGTGATAAAACTTTATTCTAAGCAAATATTCAGATGCTTCTTACTGTTGTTTTTTTTTCTTTCATTTAGTTTCCCACAAAGAACTCCTATGATATCAGAACTTCTGTGGGTTTTACTCGAGGAAGGGCTGCACATGAAGCATAGGTCTTTCACTGGTCTCAGCCTGCGAAAAAATCATCCCTGATGAGACTTCCACCCTGGGAAGGTTGTTTAGTCCTTGTTGCAAAGGGACGTGAAGAATAGATTAAGTAAGACATAGTTGAGGTTGGGGTAGGCAGTAAGTTACCTTGCAGGAATTTGACTCTGCCCATCTGAAATTTATGGCCTTAAAGGTAGATGGGAAACTGTGAGCTGTATTAATAAAGAAACAACACTTTAACTATTCAAAAGTAGAAAATTGAAGGGAAAATTAATGAGTTGTCATCAAATTTGGCATTCTGCTTAGCTGGTTTTGAGCTGTAGCCTGCTGGCTGCCAAAGTTGTACCATTAGTGAATCACTTGCAACTAAACAGGTACAAACTGGACTATCCTGAAAAAGCAGAGCCAAAATTGCTGTGTTTTGGTTTGGGAGAATGGAAGGATAAAGCCATAAAAGGTCCAAAAAAAAAAACTAAACAAAACTCTTAGACCATGGAAATACCTCAAGACACATGAAAGTCTTCAGAATTTTATTTTTCCATAAGTGATTTTGGAATCGAAGTCAAATTGGTTGTGATGAATGACAGGTTAGCCTGGGATCAGCCAGGCTTAAATTAGTAGGACTGGTAGTCATGGGGCCCATGTTTTTATGGTTTCATTCCAATGGGTAACTTTTTTCAAAAAGTCTAAGTTAGCCAAATTGCCTGTAGGTGGGATTCACAGTAAACATAATCCTTCAGCTGCCATAGTTATGTCACAGTGTTTAAGTTCGGTGATGAGATCAAGAATCACGATTTATATTAAATGTCTCCCAACTATCTTACTTTGTCTGAAAATTGCTGTAAAAATGCTTTCGTGGTCTGGTGATGTGAAAGGCTTTTGTCTTTCCTATCTTAGTGTTCCCCAGCTTTATTCTTTACTCAGAAAAGATTTTGTTTTCTCATATGTAGAGAGCCAAAAAATGGCCTGTGTGTCACCAAAAACATGTAACATTTCTACTTCGGAGAGAAATACGGATCATCAGTTTATAGGTGGATTATGCCCAAAAATCTGAACTGTTCAGCCTGTATAACTCACCGCAAACTTGAGCAAAACTGTTCACATTTTATATGCAGTGCACATCTGTGAAAATTTAGCTTCCAGTTTAGCTTCATGCTATATACATGTAGAAAGAGCTCAGAATTCCCCATGAAAATTGGCCCCAACAAGTGATTGACTCAAATGGGCTCTTCAGCAAAGCTCTCACACTCCCCCCAACCTTTTTTCCCCCACTTCCTACTACATACGAACCCCCAAACCAGCCTTACCTCTTCTATTTTCCTTCCTTAAAATCCTGTTCCTTTAGACCCTAGTTTTGAACCCATTTATTCCCCAAATTCACATCCTTTTTTCTCCAAACTCTCACAAATCATTCTGTATGTTTTTCTTGTAATTTACTGTTTTGAGTTGATCTGAATGAAAAAAATGCACTAAAGCAGTCAACTGTAAGTCAGTAAGGAATGTCAGAAGCCACTTTCCACCCCGAGAGCCAACCAAACACTTGAGAATCCAGATTATCCAAATAAATCACTGTTTTTTAAACCCGATGACACATTTATTGCATGAGGAAAGTTAAAAGCCACTCAAAACCATTGCCAAATGCTGAGATGAATAATTACAACTCAGAGGAAATAAACTATTCATCAAAGACATTTTGGGGACATATATAGAAGAAGAATTGTACTATTCATGGACCAGTATATGAATAGGTAATTGGAAGAATTTTCCGAGGCTAGTATTGAATATAGAGCACAATAAAGGGAGAAGATAGCTAAGCTAAGACTAAAGATCTCTTTATAGGACTCCAATTTTCTTCCATAGTGTTTACGTCACGAGTGCTGTCTGTTCATCCTGGCACGATGGAGCCATGTCAGTCTGATCTACAGCTGAAACAAGTGTCTGAAATAGCATTAATTGAGTATCTGATGATAGAAATTGGCAAAGTGTCAAAATTCAAGGATTTTTGTGATTCATTTAGGTTTTAAACTCTCTGATTTGGAAAAGTTTGTAAGTCCTTTCTGATTTGTTCTGGTTTTTTTTGTCCAAAATATTGGGCACAGTAATGCAGTTAAGATCCTGTAGTCACACAGGAGCGCAGGGCCACACAAGGGCCATGAGGTCTAATGCCCTAGTGTTTTAGACTTGTGCCATATTACTTCCTCTAAGCCACATAAAGAAAAATCTGAGTGATCTTTTTCTTTAGATGCCATTAGGCTTTTTCAGAACTTCAGTCCTCTGGTGAAATATTTTTCTAGTTTCCAGCCTCAGTTTATGAGATGCCAATCGATACCTGACTTTTCTATGAAAATGTGCATAGGTGGCAGAACAAAAGACCCTCCTCTGGCCAACATGTGTACCTCTAAAAACAGTTACTCGGTGTTAATCCTTTTAAATAAAATTCTCCCCTCCTCACTGAGATACTTCAGCACAGTGAGGCTAGGAGTTGTAAAGTACCTTCCTGCCAAATGCCTCAGGAGTGCAACAATACAAAACAAGCGGTGATTACTTGTTTTAAATTAAGACTCAGATAAAGTGTGGGAAAACCTGAATGTATCTTTAGTCAATGAAAGGGAAATGTGCCTGAGGGGCAGTGGCACTGCAGGGCTTGCTGACCCCAGGATGGGGACATGGCTCTCCCTGCTGCAGCCCCTTCAGGTCTCTAAGTGCCTTGGGGCAGGATGAGGCTATCCCAGAGGCAGCATCACTGCTCAGGCTGGATTTCTGGCTTTGTAATCAGCCAAAAATGGGATTCATAAATAGAAGGCTTGACTGAGATGTTTAAGGTTAGATAAAAGCAAATTGGGTCTCCACAATAAAAAGTCAGTATTGCCTGTGTCTTGCAAGCTGGAGTTATTTCATTTTCAGAGCATCAGGCAAGTAATCAGAGCTACAGACTGTGCAAGGTACAGGCTGGGCTTTTAAAGGATTGTTTTAAACTCATTAACAATAGATTTATTCCACAAGTTACAAGTCAAAAATGGTACTTCTGAGTATCCAGGCTTGCTAATTTCTGTCCTGTAGTCACAGGACAAGATGTTACGGTCTTTATAGGCAAAATCCTTAAAATGCTTCTTTGTAGTTGATGTGTATGGGAGGGAAGCAGTGATTTTTTTCATGTTCTTATTGTTAAGGTCAAGATAAGTGCTCTCTAACAGAGGCGATATGGTTGGGATACTTCTCTGAATGACAGGAGCTAGGATCTGCAGGAATGACTTAATTGTCTTAATTCACCACCTGGTTAATATGCAATCATTCTTTACAACACATTTTTCTATAGTACTTAGATTATATTTTAATTTTCAAATTGCTTCTCATGAATACAATTCTGCATAACAAAATATTCCCCTGTAGTCAGGATCCATTATTAATTACATTGTTATAAACTTGCTTATTGATTCCTTCATTATTTGTGAAGTACTTTTCATATCCTACAGAGATAGGCAGAAAAAGCCCAAGGCACTAATTAGGAGCAGATGAAGAATGTAAGCAGGAAACCAGGGATGAGCCGTGGCCGGTGGCTACTGCTAAATGAAGCCTTTCGGAATAGAGAAGCTCACAGCTCAATAAGCTTGTATTGAAAAGCAGTCTCAATTACAAAGGCACCAGCTCAGAAATGAAGGACTTCAACACAGAGCTTGGCTCTTCGGTTTCATTTTCCAAAGCCAATATTCATATTTAATTGCATAACCCAGGGCACTGATTGTATTTTGTAGCACATATCTAGAAAAATCTTTATTTTGACTATGTTAAAAATCTGTAACTAGTTTAATTCAATATGTATTTACCTATTAAATGCCTTGATAAAGTATTTCAACCTAAACTTTAACTAGATCTCTATATATCCCAGCCTATAAGGAAAAGATGAGAATATTCAAATGCAATAAGTTATAAATAATATAAATAATAGAACATAATATTAAGAACTTGTATTTCTTTAGTTGGACACATAGGGTCTGACTACTTGGACCTTGCCATTAATGCAATAGCATGTGCAGCACATGAATTCCCCCTGAAAGCCAGGATAACTTCTATTTCCCCATGAAGTTACTGCCCAAACTCTACTGGGAGCGCAGCACTGTGGGGAGGCTACGCACAGACGCTGCCTTTACCCAGCAACTTGCAGCTTTGAGCCCAGGCTGCTGCTTTTCCTGAGCAAAGGTTGGGCTTGGTTCCTGCCCAGTGTTACTGTATGCAAAAGAGTTCAGAATGATTTGCCGACCACAAAGGTGTACCAGTGAGCTGGGAGAGGATGAGAGCTCAGCTCTATCAAGGGTCAGAAGACCCCTCCCAGTGACATTAACTTCTGTGATGCCTGCAGATAAAGACAGGAAGAGGCAGATTCCCTGGACCATGAGGGACAGCAAAGCAGTTCTCCATCATTTGTTATCATTTTGTTACCCCTGTGGGGTGTTGTTGCCTGGTGGGGTAAGATGCTTGGTTGGGGTGACTTTTCTGCACGCTCACCTCTCTTGCTGGCACCCCTGAGTCCTGCTCCTGTTTGTCCCTCTCCATGTGTCACTCCCATGGCAGGAGCAGCCTTGGCTTTTCAATTCCCGTGCAGTAAAACTCTATTTCAGTCATACTGCTGAGGGGCCCTCAGCTGCCAAGGCCAGAGAACCATGTTCAGTTTTGATGATCCAGTTTCTGAGTGCACTTGGTTTTCTGAAGAATACAGATTATAGATACAACTCTTTAAGGGAAGAAATACGTGATATATAGTGTTCCCTCTACAGAAGAGATTCCATAATCTTTATTTTTGTTGTAGGTCCATTATGCAGTGCTTCCTACACAATGCATTTAAGCAAGATGTAGTAATCTAGAAAATAGCTGCCAGCAACACAGGTATTGACATATAAAAGAAGTTCTGTGCAAAATCTTTAAAATTTTTATTCTGACTCCTCTTCAGTTCATCATGGTGTTATTAACTACTGTTTTCACTGATAGCATAAAGATGTAAACGCTTGTTTGTTCACAGCATTATATACAACATCACAGAGAAGGCTGTTAGGTATGTGACACTGAAAACAAAAAAGAACAGAAGAGTAAAACCAGAGGAAATGTATAGTGAATTGCAGTATGAAAAAGAAATCTATTTACACACATTAATCTATACATCATATTCTGTACATTTTGTAAAAAATAATCACATTCATTTACATCATCTTTAATTGTTACTGTACTCAACAGATAAAAAGTTACAAAGACAACAAAAGAGAATTTCAAAACAATACTCATACTAATGCTCCAGGAGAAAAATAAAAGCTGCAGGTTATAAGAAATTTACTACAGTGCTTTGGGAAATAAAGGATTTGGGGACATTTCAGTCACTGTTTTAGCTGACAATGGAAATGGTTCCAACATACTGTCGTCATTGGGCAGAACCAGATTCAACACAGAATGATTAAACCGTATCAAAGAATGCTATTTTAAATAGCTGATATACTGGCATACTGATGCAAGCTGATATACTCTTCTACATGTCAGAATTTATTGTTTCAACGCTATTTATTTGAGCAACAGAACAGTACTGCATACTACCTTCTGCTATTTGGTTACGTCAAGGTGGTAGTACTGACAGCACACAGCTGATCTAGGCACTCATGGTACTGTGAAGGAACTTTTGCTTGTCAAAGTATTTCCTGTATTACTTTGCACAGACAGCAGTTGCTCATACAATGACCCTAACGTACAAAGTAGCTTTCTCTACAGTCTACTTGTCAGTTGAACTTTTTTTATCAGACATATTTAATGTCTGATTTTCATTAAAGTTGTCGGAAAAAAAGAACTGTAGAAGTGAGTTTGGACTTTATTCACAATCACTTTGCTAAAACGGACAAATTCAGTGTCAAGTGAAGAAGTTTTTTAGCACTCACAAAAATAGGCGACAAATAATGGTAATGACTCATCTCAGTCCTCTTGCTTGGTGCGTGAGACGCATGCATTTGGCAATGACTTATTTCACAGGCGGTTGGACAGATTGCCCAGTTTGCTGAGCAACTCTCAGCTTTCCCCTTCATCAAGTTAAAGGCAGAGGGAAGCCTGTCTGGGATGCATGAGGATGTAAAGTGCTACACAGTGGGGCAAGCTGCCTCTGACTTGACTCTAGAACGCTTTTTAAACTGTCACCTTTTGTGGCTAGCAAGTTATTGACACTACAGTACAGTCCCAACATATGCTTAAACCGAGTAGTTCCTCAGCTGGCTACATGCAGCACGCATCACCACCTTGTTTGGGCACAGTCCGTTGGGCTCTCATACACTCCAGTGTGGTGGTATGCATGGAGTAGCTACTTAAATACATGTCAAACTCAGCGTTTCATGGAAACCAGCACTGCTCTGAATGGCTTAAAGGATGCTTTCCACAATCCTAATGTCATTTTGCAAAGCACATTAATGCACCTGTGCCAGACTCAAGGTCAGCATGCCTTAACAATGTTACTGATTTATACAGCGAAAAATCAGGCCAGCAATATTCTCACCATATGTCATTAACCAGCTCCTGGTCAGCAGTTGAAATGAATGCACAGATAATGGCATGACTGCGTCAACTCTGAGTGGGAGTGAGAAATGTGGTCAATGCTGTATGCATTCCTGAAGGGATATCCCTTCAGGATAGACTGCTTCATTTTCTGTGGATGAAACTATTCTAAATTTGAATGAGGCACAGAAGAGAAACAGGAAAAAACATTCGAGAAAATGCCTTGTACTCAGAATTTTAGAGATTTTACATGTTTAGTTTCTCAGGAAATTGTGACTGTTTCAAGAGGGATTCAAGAGATTTCACTTAAAGAAAATTTCTTGTATTCAAGAGCACTTTGTTTTAGTGTATGACCCATCTACAAAAGACAAAAAGGCAAAGACCTGACACAGAACAACTGCTGAAAGCCGAACCCAGGCAAATCAATACAAGTCATAACGCCATTGCATTTATCATGGAAGGCAGTCAACCACAGGGACACCCCACTGAATGGACTAGGGATCCTTCATTGCCTTCATGTGAACATTTCTGGAAGGATAAGTTTTGTCAATCAATTTACTTGGCTTAAAAGAGAGTATCTAGGTATCATCTATTAGCAACACAACAGACTCTTCTGGAGAGGCCTAATTGTGGACTCAAGGTGAGAAATCCAAGTTCAGTTCTATTCTATTCTATTCTACACCACTCCACTCTACCCTACCCTGCCCGGCCCTACCCTACTCAACCCTACCGTACCTTTGGCTCATTTTATAGTAAATACAGAGAAAAACATGATTCAGTTTATGTATGTGCCCTAGATGCACAGCAGTACATGGGATGAATCATCTACAACTAGTGCCTATTTCTTTATGACCATTATGGAAGGCACTTAAAACAAGCCTTTAGCTCAGAAACAGACATTTGGCTTTTTAAGTATGTAAATAATGGTAGAAAAATTTCACCTAAATTTATCAAGCACCTAGCTAAAATCATCATCTTTGAAGAGGAAAAGTTAAGTTAACTCTATATATTTAGATTCTGGTCACAATCAGCAACTGGAAAGTAATCTGTCAGCGTGTCCCTCAGGCATCAGCAGCAGGTAATGCTGATAAAAATCACTCAAAATGAATGGCGTTGTCTGCCTGGCTCCAAGGCAAGTAAAGTACAACCACTAAGCACAGTACAAGAGTGAGTCTTATCACCATTCTTGTTCAGTTAACCCAAGAGCACACATGATGTGCTACTGGCTTTTCAGTGGGAAAATAATCCAGCACGGTTCCTGCTCTGAAGCCTTTATGACTCAGTTTGGATCCTGATACAACCAAAGTGAGAAAAGCAGTAAAGGAATGAAGAGGAGGAGAATTAAGTGAGAAGGCCATTCAGGCAGAGCATACACCTGCACTGCTTCCTCCAGCTTCCCCCTTGATGCTACTAGGACTGAGTACAAACTATGTTCAGGGATGAGAGTCAAAAGTTTTCTTGCATTGTCCTTTTGGCTCTGAAGAGTCACCAGCAGGACTCCACAGAGTTGTGCAAAATCTAATGCAAGACAAAGCTTTTTCTGTGGATTGTAAGGATGTGAAACACTGAACAAGTACTAGATTCATCAAACTGATTTTCAGTTTTTTGCATACATTTTAGCAGACTGTGCACCTGTGTGTGAAAAGGCAGACGGAAGTTGAACAAGTTCCATGATGATGGGATGATGCTCGAAATTTGTGTAAAGTTATTTGGATACAGGAATTTTCTGGAAGTAGAAATAAGTGAGAACAGTGCCCTCTGGGTCTTTACGGACATGAAGATGCTTGCATAAAGCACAGTGAAGGTTGGTGTCATGCAACACTGATGAATGCTGCCCATGGGGCAGTCATGGAACATTTCCTGTCTTTGATCTGACAGAACTATGTATCACTCCAGGGTAACTCCATTACAATAAATTGTGTTTGACCAACAAACAGCTAAATTAAATCAGAACAAGAGATGTACAGACACTTTGATGACTGCCAAAAGTATTCCCAGTAATATTTCCAGGAGTGTACATGAATGCCTGCCAAGACATACCCTTGCCACTATTCCTTCCTTTCCCCAGCAATATTACTGACCTTGTATTCTGCTGGCTTCATATGATCGATCATCTGAGATATCAGAGCAATTGCTTTTATCAGTCAACAGTGCTCATGCAAAACTTGTTATTCAGAGTGGACATGGTTAAACATAACATGAGAAGTAAACATCACTGGGTTTATTTCTTTTAAAACTGCAAATGTTCTATGTGTATTTATAAGAACTTGTCAGTTCCCCTTTTTTTTACAAAGTGGCTGCATAGGAGGCTTGGTGTTGCTGAGAATTCCTTCTATTTATACCTTTTATGGTCATTTTTAGGGATTGTGTTTAACTTTATTTTTTGGAGTCATGGCCACAACTGAATTTTAAATCAGCTCAGATAGACACAGAATAGAATCATACTAGGATCATTTACATTGTTCCTTAAATGGGAGTTCTAACTTAATATTATTGCAATATTTCTTGTTTCAGCTGCCACATATGTAGTTCTAGAGATATAATTCAATGAAACTATTAAATAAAAATGATAGTTTCAATGGGTAATGCTCTCCAAAGCTGTTTATCTTATGATAGACTGCTCTAGCAATAAAGCTCCTCTTCAGAAAATTGTGTAATACACGATCAACACAAATCTCTTTGATTTTAAACAGAAGAGTACAACTGGTGATTAGAAAGCACTACTGACAAATGCTGATGTTTTAATCAAAACGATTACAGTAGCCTTGGACTGCAAAGGCAGTCCTATGTTCTGCACCAACACATAAAAACGTGCACTTTCAAAGGGGACAGCAGGACAGGAATCAAACTCTGTAGAAAGTCACCTCTGCCATTCATACAATTAGCTAAGAAGCCTCACTTTTTTTTTCCTCTCTGTGTAAAGTTAATGATTTCCTGGATTAGCACACTAAGCTCCCAACGTGGTTAATTATAGCCTCACATTTCTTTATTTTTCTTTTGTTTTCCATAATTAGGAAAGAATTTCCTAATCCTTAAGGAAAGAAGTATTACGTTAAGTATAAATACAGTGCAAGAAATTTTCCTGCTTCCCATCATAACCTTTTCAACATGTACCAAAGCAGTCTGCATTGAACAGGATCCCACACATCTGTTTCAAAGACAGGCTGGAGGGAAAAGGGACATTTATAGTAAATGAGTTTTTGAATAGTTATGGATAATACACAGTAAGAGAACATCAAAACTAGCATGAATGCCACTAAAGAAAAGAACAGAAAGCATCCATGGGGCAGGTGCCTTTGTTAATACCTGGTTGACTGCACAAATCAATTTCCCAAGTACCAACATATAGAAAAGCAAAGCAATGAACTGTACATTTTAGAAAATACCACATCAAGCTGCATATAATGAATATATCCCACAGTTTTTACATATTTTGGGGACCTAGCTGATTTATATCATGGTGGTCTCTGTCTGCATGAATGACTGAGCCCTTGAATTCCGATGGAGCTGAGAAACACTCTCTGATCCATTTCGAGAAATCGAGCTGTCCAGTCTGTAGTCTCTGCCTGCTGTCTGCTTCCAGCACAAACTCCGCCATTTTCTTTTTAGCTCTCCTTGTACCTGCGTTGAAAAGAAAATGCGCAAAATGAAAACATTCTTTTTACCTGAGGAACTTTTCCACATTTATTGGCTACTAAATGGGGACTTCTGGGAACAACTCCTAACCAGTTTTTACAAAACTGAGGTGAAGATTGCACCTACAGTGTTTGTGAGGAGAAACCCCAAGGCTCCTTCTAAATTCAGATTTGTACCACTTGTTTTGCCACAGGTGCCTTTTATTAAAATAGTGGCTAGCTATTAATCACTTGTACTTAAAACATCAAGTGACTAGCCTCAAATGAGGCATTTTATGAATATCAAAGACCAGAACACTAGTAGACTAGAATGTCAATTCCCAGTGCAAGCAGGTGTCTTTTTCAGACAGACTCCACCTGACACACACTGAATGCTATTTAACATATATCACACCTTAAAAAGTAGCTGACATGCTGGCATCAATTATAATTCCTTCCAGCATCCTCGGCTGAGATTAGAAAAGCTGCTACATGTTGAGGACTTCCGAAAACCTGTTGTTGTTTTGGGGTTAGATTAGCTCAGAACATGACCCTAAATACTTAGTAAATTATGTTCCAAGTTTTGGATGAATTTCTATGCTTGTTGCACCTCACTTGGACAGTTCACATAACTTGTACCAGGGCTAGAACCAGATCACATTAAGTAAAGATACACTGCCATTTGCAAGGAATTAGGTTTCAAATGGCTCTTAACTCTTCATCCACATACACTAATTTCTTCTGTTGCACATAAACATGTATATTCTATAAGCAGGAATGAAAACTTTTTCTAAAACAGCTTCATGTTACACAGAGTAGAATTATAGAGGCACTTATACGTTTACTGAAAACAACAGTTAACATCCTCAACAGAAAAAATGACACTTACCTCATTGTTCAAAAAACAATACAGGACTGCAACAATTAATCCCTAGAAACAGAAAATATTCATTACTTGGTATGCAGCATTAGCCTAAGTCAAGAAAACTTGAATAAAAACTTGAAAATTTACCTGAAAAGATCCCAAACACAACTCAAAGATCATTTTGTAATTGTTGGAACTGCGGTCAGGAAACAGAGCAAACACTGTGTAGTGAACTCCAAATAATGGAATAAGCAACAGCGTGGATTTTGCAAGTCTCCTGGGTAGATGAAGCAGAAAAAGCCAGAGTTTAATGATAAGCTCTAGCTTAACTAAGCTAAGAACCTAATGTAATGTCATTTAGATAAACTTTATATGACTTCCATTTTACAAACAGTTATAGTAAAGGATACATTTAGTGAAAACTGTTCTCCTTTCAAGATTGCTGTAAGATTATCCACACAGTAACCTTATAAATTAATGTGTGCAGCTCTACTTGGTCTTGCTGACCTTGTGCTTTTCCAAAATCTGGTGAAGGCTCCTGGGCCTCTCTAAATTAAAAGACCATTTTTCCATTGACCTCTGGACAGTAGTAGGGTGCAGAACCTGTCCTCTGCTGTCCTCTTCGACACACATCAGGTTCCCAGCCTGTCTTCATGTTACAGTTTTGGGGAGGGAGTTTTTACTGCATTATTCCATGAGACCATATTCAACAAAACAGGCTATCAGGCCTCCCAAGACATGTTTTACCTTGCATGAAGTGTTGAGAGTGGAGAGGAATACTTCCTGAAAAATTTTACAGACAGTTCTTGTGTAACGGTAAATTCTACGTTCTAAATTAGTATTTTCATGTTTATTTCTTTTAAATTTGAACCTGTAAGGATGCTTGTACAATTCATATGCAAAGTATGCAAGGAAATGCAATCCAGAATAATCTCAGCTGTGAGATTTTAATCAGAAATTTCAGATTTACCCCCAAATTCACAACTAGAATGATAGTATGAAATACATACCCATCAAAAAAATTTAATGTCATTAATTACGTAATACAATTTAGCACGAGATACTACTGAAGTTAAGAATGAGAACTTTTCATTATTAAGTGGGACAGTTTTGGCAAACTGCCTGTAAAACCACTGAAATGATGAATTGCTAACTATCCCTTACCTGTCACTCATTTCACTCTAATGACATCAGTTTTATGTATTATGGAGGACCAGTCATGCATGATTATGGATGTCTGGTATCAGGTAAAATTCAAGTCGTTGTAATGTTGAGTACCATAATTCATCACTGTCTTGGTGAATCTAACTGGATTCAACAATGAAAGGAAGCTGCTGTGATTTCACCTACGTTATTAGAATAGTCAAGGTATTAAAAGCAGTTTTATTTTTTCTGTGTCAGTCCTCATGGCCTTCCTTCACTCATCGTGTCCCAGAAGCTCCGTCTGTTTATGTGGAAATAATCAGTTCCAGCAGCAAAATTTCTCGAAAATAGTAACAAACTTCATACTTAAAAGTGGTATCATTAAGTGGTAGCAACAGGGTTTCTCTGGCAGAAGAAATTCATTTACAAATGAAGGAGATGATGATGGCAGCAAATTTCCTGGTTTCCCAAGCTAAGTGGAAAACTGGTTTTATTGTATTACTTTCTCTGTTTTAGTGAAGGAAAGAAACAGACAAAAATAGCCTTATTCGTCACTGTATTTTAGAAAGCACATTTGCATATTGGAAAATGAGCCTTCCAAACCTTTTATTTGCTCTGTAGAAACAGTATTTCTTGAGAAGGTTAATCTGCTGTTCCCATGAGTATCTGCTAAAGACTACCCAATCCAAACTTAATCAGGCAATCAACTGATAAAAGCAAAGTATTCACATGGTTGAACAATGACAGACAAGGTTGCTATTACAGAACAAATAACAGTGCAGTAAGCTATGGAAAATTACAGGACAGATAGGAAGGGAATGCTTCATTTTCATAAATACATAAATACCACAGGGAAGCAGAGGGACATAAATACCATAGGGAAACAAAGAAAATTTTCTCTCACAAGAAATAAACTTGAGCAGATTTCCTGCCTGTATAAATACATATATAGATTTCCTGCCATATATATTTATGTATGCCATTGTGCTAGATAATACTGTAGTGACTGCGTAATTTCATCTAGATTGATTTAGTTCTCCCACATGCTCAAAGAATTCAATAACACAAAAACAAAAAAGGAACTGTGTAGGTCTATGAAACAGATTATATCTCCTTTTAATAACTTATGGGAACAATTTCCTTCCAACTTCCTCTTAAAATATATTTAAATATTAAAACAAAAAGTGTTCTGTAAATGAAAAAAAAAAGTTTTTAAATATGTTGAAGCAATACATTTTGATATTTCAATAACTTTCATGTTGAAACAAAATACCTATACACTAAAAGAAAGATATTATTCCTCATATTTTTTTGCACAAGCATATTCTTTCATGGAATTAAACTCAAATTCAAGAGTAGCTTGTTGGTCTTTATGAAATTGCCTATTTTTTATTGAATTTGGTGTTTGAAAAAATTATGTTAATCTCTATTTCAACATAATGTTATGATCTTTATTAAATCACATCTAAAATTAGGAGCTTTTGAATTAAATATAATTATACTATCACAGCAACTGCTAGTAGCAGGTTTCAGCCCAGTAAATCTTACAGAGATTAGTTTGATTCAATATACAATGTCTAAAAATATGACTCACTTGTACTGTGACTGGTCATTTCCTCCAACGTCTGGAGATCTTAACTTCTGGAGCAAGATTCTTATAATACTGATGAAAAGTATAAAATTCACCTGCAAAGAACAAATATAATGGTGATTTCAGACTTCTCTGTTCAAGATGCAGCACAAAGAAATGCTTTCCAAGTCAGAGTAATCAATTCAGCAGTCAGCATTGTGTACCTCCTGCCAGAACACATTTACCTCTACACAGTTAAATATATTTTCTCTTCATTATGTCCAGTGCACCTCTACATGGCTACTTGCCTTAGTCTGTCTGGCAAAGCCTTCGAAATGCCCCAGTTGTCAGCAATGCCCTCCATCTGAAATCTCAACTGAAGACAGTTTTCTTGGCAGGATGGGACACTGGATGGGATCTAGTGCAATCAATGATTGCCGTGAATTGTCGTTTGGATTTATGACTGGAAGCCAAAGGACAACCTGAATCCTGTACACAATTTTGATCCTCTCTTGCCTCTCATCGTGACATTTATTATTTTCTGTCTGGATAAGGGGAATAGAACATTGTTGAATGGGCAATCTGACCACTTCCATTAAGCATGGAGAGGGTATCTCACCTATATAGGCCTTTAATGAAGTAAACACACATTTTTCAGGCAGATGATGAGTTTGAAGTTTGACTTGATTACTCCTGTAAAAGTAATAGGTAGCAGACAGTATTCTTGCTGATTAAATCTGTGGAATTAAATACCACAGTATAGCGTACTTGAAGGATTGACATTATTGAAGGATACATATTAAGTACAGGTATGTGCACTGGAGCTATTATTTGTGAACAAGGAGAGAGCCTCCATTTCCTTGTATATTTGTTAGCCACAAAACAGGAGAAAATAGGAAAAATATTTACTCCACATTTGCACAAAAGCAGAATTACTTCTTGTTCTTGACAGACCTCACTAATTTCTACCGCAATAGAATAAACTATCATCCTTTTGGTTCCTGAGGCATCAAATCATCTGCAAAACTAGACAAAGGTGACTCACATTCTTGACTGTCATACACGTTACCTTTATGTCTGTTTTCAAACGTGCCACTTTCACTCTATATGCACAACCTCAGACTAATGAAAAACATGCATTCTTGTTTGGAGTTTGTAACATTCCTCAACACTATTGAGCTTGTAAACCCAGACAGAGGAAACAAACCGTCCTCCAGAGGTCCCTGCCAGCCTTAACCATTTTGAGATTCTACAAAAATCCTTTGAGCGTGATGTCTTTAAATAAGATATAATATGCATTTGTTGAATGAATATCTAAGAACAGTAAAATGAGAATATAATGTGATTGCAGACAAACTGTAAGACAAAGACAACTGATGCCTCTTTACTGGAGTAATAGCAAGATGCTGCTGATACCCTTTGTTACTGGCTGACTTGCTGTGAGTTTTTGAGTCTACACACATGGCCTGAGTGATCATTTAAATTGCCTTCATGTTGCTTCTTTCTGCTATTTTGTTTGTTACAGTAGTTGCAATATGAGATAACAAGATGAACATTTTTCATCTGCTTTGAAGAAACAGAAGTACAGCTTCCACCTGAATTCCATTCTTTCTTGAATGAAAGGAGTTTATTACAGTGGAAGTATGAAGAAGGCAGTTGTGGAAGCAATTTACCAAATTGGTGGTACTCCAAATTAACTGTCTGGAATAGGAATCTCTAATTAAACAACTCTGAAATGTGTACAGCATGAAGTATGGAAACCTGCCAGTTAACTTTTCTAAAGCCAAAATTGTCAGGAGGTGATGCCAGAGAAAGTTTCTGACACACTGCATTAACTGCAGCCATTCCCACTCTGAGAAGTGACTTCTCAGAACTTGCTCTCACAGGACTATTTAGTGCTGGGTAATAACAGTATAGATAATATAACCTCCTAACCAGTGAAACATCTTTGGAGGTAACACAGAAATCAATGGAAAACAGTGAAGACTTTCAGTATTACCTATTCTCTGTGCCTTTCTTCCATGCCATAATGTAAGACAGTCCATAACAGTTTTGAACTCTGGTGTTCTACTGTCCTTTATTTTACCGAAATCCAGTTTGTTTCAGAATCTTCCCATATCCATCTCACTAATTACACGTGTCTTTGTCATTCCCAATGCTGAATTCATTTGTTACTGCTGATCATCCTTTTCATCACTCTAAGTTTTGCAGTCCTCCTACATTCTCAAGAACAGACTGAAGACTGTGTGAGTACGATGGAGGAACATCTTTCCTTCATTCAGAAATGACCTGACTTCTGCAATTCCTATTCAAAGAATTTGCAGTGACCTATTTTCACTGATGAACGACAGGCAGCCCTGAACTTATTATTCAAAGACTTGCATCTTCAATTTTTATTTTTTCTTGACGATAACTGGAAATACTTGGGTATGTATATTGAAAATGCTTTTCCATGAATGCAGTATTTTTATGCACCGATGACCAATTTTACATGACATTACATTAGCTATTCTTACTCTATGAATGCACTCTGCACAGCAGTAAACTTGAATGGCATTCTAGATGCCACAGCGACTGTGATGACTGTAGGCTGAGGCTCCAACAGTATGTGTTGCTTATCTGTCAGGAAAGGGTGAATATCACTGCTTTGTATAACCTCCTGTACTTCTGAATTCTCCTTTTACAGCCTCCCAACTACAAAACGTAGCTGAACAAACTGGTAGAGAATCATCTAATCAGAGAAGGAAGTGGTCATACACAGTACTTGAAGAAGAATCACCTGGTCATCTTCAGTTGCTCTCATCCCTAAAATATGCTGCCTAAGACAAGAGACAACTTTAGAAGGTGACAGTGGATTCTAAACATGCACATCTGGCAAGCCAGAAAAGGTCATCTGCAAAATGTGTCCATATGCCTTACAGTCCCATTGTACCATACCAGTAACAGAACCAGTAAAAAAACAGCGCGGCTGTTCCTCTGCCTCCACGATTCTGGTTCACATGTTATGATAAACTGGACTTTTCCTGACTAACCAGAACTCCATTTTCTTATCTCCCAACACATTTCCTAATCTATGCTAAGATTCAGCTGGAATTCAAGTCTGCCAATGAACACTTGGATAACTTTTGTCTCCTCATCTAGGACTTCTTTGGAGAAGTACTGCTTTCTGGCACATAAAGTCTCAGCTCAGATAGCTATTTAAATAGGACTTCCATAGAATAGGCTTTTTCATGTTTCTGAAAACACCAAGTGGTTTGTTTTGCTTTCATCTTTAGTGTATTTTGTTTACTCTGGACCACCTCCCATTCTACAGCACCTTTGAGGTACATGTATCCTCTTCTTGTTGTAGTTTTGTTGCACAGTTATTTCTTTGTATACTAAAACATTTTTTGGAGCCCTTACTTCATGCCATTTCACACTATGCTGCTTTCTCTTTGAATACTATAGAATGGCAGCAAGTTCTCTCAAAATGACTTTCAGCAGGCACAGATTGAAAAGAAAGCCCAAGTGTCAATTCTGGGCTAATTTATACTCTTGAAATTGTGTATAATCTCACAGTGCCCTAACTTTTCTGACTAAAATTTGAAAAATAAAGCACGTGTATCTGAAATGAATTAATTTGCACTGCAACTATTATCAGAAATGGACATAAACAATAGATTATTATGCACAAATTTAATTATGCAGTCATCACAATGAACAGGAATTTTATTATGCTACTCCAGTAATTCTAATGAGTTCCACATAAAGCCCCATGAAGCATTCTCAAACCGTATTCTTTTGCATTAGGCTACCAATTAAAGAAAGATATACACAGCCATATTTTTTATGGTTGCAATAATATCAGATTCTCAGTTGCAGAGCTATCTATTTACAAGCAAAATCAAATCTGCAATTCATTGAAAAGCGTAATTAGATTTTTGCTTCCCCCAGGCTCATAAAGAGAAGGGATGTTAAAGAAAGAACACCACACAAATAAAGGCAACTGTTTATTTAATAGGAGGCAGATAAGTTTTGAAGCCAACAAATCTTAATGGCCTCAGCATCTTATGTTATAACATGTCTCCAACCATGAATTTCTTCTCATTAAAACAGAATTCTTGCTTGTCTGTAACTAGCAGTAAAGAATAATGGCTATATGCACTGCACAATGCTGAACTGATATATAATTCATGTTTCAAAGTTTACTTACTATAATAGAAATTAAAATTGGTATTCGTATAACCCACCAAGGACCACCATGCTCATTTGTATCCCAGCAACTATAAAAAAAAGAGGGAAAATTGTGTTGACACTAATACCATCTGGCAAGCAAGATCTATGAAGAGAAGTATTTGCTATATACAAGTCCAAGAACATTAAAATCACAAATGCTAGAATTTGGAATTTAATCTTTTTTCTGCTTTTTATTTTTGTTTCTCTGTTTTCAATACATATATTCAAATTGGCTTTAACACTAGGCACTGGACCATACCATTAGAAATTATGGAAGATGTTGACCTTTAGGAAAACCAAGTTAGTTTCACTTTGTGTCAGGACACTTTTCCAGTAAGCACTTAACAATAGCCTCTAGGTAGCAAGAAGATCTAAAGCAACTGACAGATACAATTTAAATGACATAATTTCCCTGTGGGATATTTAGGTTATGGATGGTTAGAACTGGTTTAGGAAAATATAAGGCTGAACCTGAAGCTTTGTCTGAAAAACTGAAAATTTGATTTTCACTGTCAGCTCAGCAATTCTGGTCTAAATACTCTGAGAATTAATGCTCTTAAAGAGTAAATCTAAGCAACAGTAATAGCCTACAAAGTTCCTCTGAGATAGTAATGATGTAGGAGAAAGGAATTACCCTTCAGTTTAAAAGTTGGAGGTCTTGCAAAGAAAACTTAGAAATTATGTGGGATGTGATTTTTCAGTTTAAATACAGCACTGAACAAAAAATATCAACCACATCCAAAAAAGCGGAGTGTGATAACTGTTCATCTTACTAGCTAGGAATGATCTACCATTCCTTAGGGACAGTCTGATTTTCGTAAAAAAATTTTAATCTCATCTTCCCTTTCCATGCCATGAGCCAGGCCTAACTCTAGTTAGTCATAGCTTTACCTAACGACATGCCTCTTACTTATGTGTACATTACATTGCTTCTCTTCTGGGAATATAATTTAGATATACCAAAAGAATTCTAGATTTCAGTCTGTTGCATTGCTAGTTAGCAAATTCACCTTCAGCTATTTAAATAAACAGTTCTTATAGTCTATACCAAATATCAGCCCTATTTTCTCTTGTGTTTTGTGTATTGCCCTCCATCCAGTAAAATGACTTGGTAAAAAAAAAAAAGTACTAAAATTATTATTAAAAAGAAGTACAGGCTGGGGGCAAAGTGGCTGGAAAGCTTCATGGAGGAAAAGGATTTGGGAGTGTTAATTGACAGCCAGTTGAACATAAGCCAGCAGTGTGCCCAGGTGGTCAAGAAGGCCAATGGCATCCTGGCCATTGGCCTTCTGACCAGGGAGGTGATCACCCCTCTGTACTCAGCACTGGTGAGGCCACACCTTGAGAACTGTGTTCAGTTTTGGACATTTCACTACAAGAAAGACATTGAGGCCTTGGAATGTGTCCAAAAAAGGGCAACAAGGCTGGTGAGGGGTCAGGAACGCAAGTCTTTTGAGGAGCAGTTGAGGGAACTGGGATTGTTTATTCTGGAGAAAAGGAGGCTCAAGAGAGACCTTACCACACTCTGCAACTACCTGAAAGGAGTCTGTATAAAGGTGAAAGTTAGCCTCTTCTCCTGCATTAACTAGTGACTGGACAAAAAGAAATGGCTTTAAGTTGCACTAGGGGTGGCTCAGGTTGGATATTTGGAAAAATTTCTTCTCAGAAGTGGTGAAGTATTGGAACAAGCTGCACAAGGAGGGGGTGGAACCACTGTCCCTGGAGGTTTTCAAGAAAAGGGTAGACGTCACATTGAGTGACATGGTTTAGTGGTATGGTGGTGATAGGTTGATGGTTGGACTAGATGATCTTAGCGGTCTTTCCAACCTTAATGATTCTACGATTCTATTAAATTATGATGCCCAGTACTGTATGGCAGCACAGAACCCAAGGACCCCAATGATATTTTGAGTCTTAGTTTGACTTCCAAATCAGATAGCATTACATATAGGTCTCAAAGGATAACTCTAGTTATAACCTCTCTCTAACCACTCCTGCACTTCGCATTTCGAAGTAAAGAGGAAGCATGGGCTGCATACCAAGGAGCTTCTAAAAAACTAACCCTTTACTGAAATTTTGTCTCCTTCAGAACAGCAAACTAGTTTTGTATGAAAACCAGATCCAAAACAAGACTAGTATTGGCACAGTTGGAGACTTTAAGCTTTCTCTCCCCAGCATACTTACCCAGTGTCCTCTAAAATAATCCGTGTCACTGTCCATGTAATAATGAATATAGTAGGAATTCCTGAAATTGAAGAAAAGAGAAAAATCATAAGAAAATAATTCAGACTAGCAGTAACCATTTATTTACCAAATGTTCAGCAAATAATGAACAGTTTAGTGAGGGAGAGAGACACATCTGCTGAGCTAGGATGTAAGTAAAGTGTTACAAAGTCTGCAGAAAAGTGGTTCTATTTCTCACAAATACGTAGTTTAAATCACTAATACACAAAGCATATGCCTTTCTTAGGTGTCTTTCAAGCTGTCAGAGTGACCTGTAGAGATACACACACAACTTATACATTCCCAATGTATTTGCAAGGACTACAATATAAAACTAAGAGTAAATCATTTCATAAGGATTCATTCCCATATACTGGCTTATTGTTATTTCCTAGCAATACCTAACATTTTATGATCGCATATTACTGGAAGCTTTATACTACTCCACCCATACCTCCCTGCACTTTCTGTAATTTAAAGAAACAAGTGTACTTAGAAACAGACGGAAAATATTATTGGGCTTTTGAAAAAGGCACAGTCTGTGGCTGTGCAGTTAAACTTTCTCTCTCCTCCCAAATTAGGTCAGTGCCACATCATCCTATCCCTTGAACAACCCCTGGGCATTGTCAGGAGTGCAGACTGGCAGAAGTCAGAGCCAAGCAAGAAGTAAGCTAGCAGTTAGGGTTCTGTAGGAGAGATGAGCATGGAGGCTTTCTGCTTATTCCCCCATCATGCCACAATGGCTATACCTATGATGGAGCTGAAGAGGGGAACTAAAGTTTCTGAGAAATTAAGCTTATGAATCAGTCATCCAACAGAAATTGTATCATTACATCCGTGTGAAATACTGAACTTGACTAATACACAGATTAAAATATATATTTAATTGGAAGGTGTTTACGTTCTTACCCCATCCAATCAGCAGATAGACTGTGAAATGTCTGTTGGGGGAGAATATTAACACAAGGAGGATGTGGAGGTAAAGTCCTTCAACTAATAGCCAGTAGAAGTTTGCCATAACACCATACTGGAAAAACACCAAAATAGCTTTGCAGCCCACCTGAAATGTGAGAACAGGGGTCAAAGTTGTTGCAGGAAGGATGCTGTATTATTCTGCTATTACGTACTGTGCATCTTAACTTTTCATGTAATGCTACTCCCAGATTCAGTAGATATTTTTTGCTTCTATCATAATCACAGCAAATACACTCAGAAATTTTGAAAATATCATAATATAAATATTGTAAAAGATGGTGGTTATCAATTCAATAAACACATAAATTTTCAATAGTTAACGAATGGATATTAGATTAAGTGATTGTCTACTAAGTGGCTAATAAATATATTAAATTTCCATCTGTCTTCCTAACACAGTAGAAGTTAAGAATGAAACTGCTTTATGAGTTTTTAAATGCTAAACTGGAAATGGAATGAAAATTATAACTTTATATGCTGAATCTTCTAAGCAGACTTAGAAGAAAAAGCTGAATGGACTTTTAAAAATGTTTTCCCTTTAGAAAATGCTATAGTTTCTTAATTAACGAGACACATAAAATGAAGTCCCAGTATACTTATAGTTTCTGTGCTAAACTTCAGAATTAATTTTCAGAGGTCTGCTCTGCTGATGTTTCACAGTGCTCGCTGCTGCTACTTTGGCCCTTCTCAGCAGGAATCTGGGATGTGTGAATTGAACATTAAAATGTTTCTGCTGAGACTGAGCTGAGAAATGTGATCATATGGTGAATGCAACAGACTAAACAAAATGGACTAAATAAAACTTACAGTTTCTGTCTGCTTTACTCTGTTCCCTTCTTTAAATACCCTTCATACCTCCACTGTTTTTGTTAAAATTACAAGTACATCAAATACCTAGGCAGGTAATTTACTCATTCATTGGTTGATTCCTCTGTCTACACAAGTGTCTGTTATGTGAAATACCCTAAGTTAACCTAGACTCCAGCTGCTGGCCCAGAACTGCATGGTTCTGCCAGAGATACTTCTTTGTATCCATCAGCCCCACGTGGCATCCTGGATAACTCAATGCACCCCAAGAAACACTTCATGCCTGTATACATTCAGAAAACTAAATAGAAGCACGAAGTCTTGAATTAATTTCACTTAACTTTAGATGCCTAGGAGTACAGTTTTTGATGTAAGATGGACAACTATTTGCTATTTCTACAGCTCATGAACAGAAATAGGTATGTCCAGAGAAAGCCTTGGATCAGATGAGATAAGCTGCCCAGTGAGAAAGACAGAAGCCCAGAGAAACAGCTTAGTTCAGTCATCTTGTTCGGTAGAATTAATCTTAACACTGGATTTTGTATCCATGGAAAGGATACCCATTGCAGACCAGCAATGGGCCAGAACTTTTAATATGGAGAACATTAAATATATCAAAATGCAAGCTAAAATTTGCTTTGATGTTTATGGCTACTCACAACCAGATTGGCAGTCAATGTCTAAAAATTTTCTTTCCTTAAAATTCCAATCCAGATCTACCTCACATACTCCACGGAATTATGTTCTTGGCTTATGTACCAGAAGCCTACAACAGAATGTTTTCCCTTCCTCTTGCAGCTAATCCTGTATTAGGCATCTTTTCAGATGCTGAACAGTGAAGGCATATATCACTGAAGAGTCAGCCAAAATTATAGATAGAATGGTAGAAAACCCTGAGTTGGATGGGATCCCCAAGGATCACTGACTCCAGCTCCTGTCTCCACACAGGAACCACCCAAAATTCAAACCCTATGTCTGACAGCATTCTCCAAATGCTCCTTGAATTATGTATCAGTGTTATTCAGGTCTAGGACCTAATTACACTGCATTTTGAGTTGTGTGGCTTTAAAGGTGTATGTGGAACTGTGGAACATCACACACGTGATAAATGTCAGTTAATGCAAGGCAAAACAGTCACAGCCATGTGGCGTCAGATCATCCTACATATAATGCAACAGAAATTATTCAACAGTCCACAAAAACGGACAAATTCCAACAGGAAAATATGAGATTCTCCCACAGAGAGTAACTGAGAATAAAAGAAACTGCAGAAAACAAATAGCATTTTAGCATCTGTTGACCAATCTTTGAAGGACCTAACTTGACTACCCCTGGCAGTCTGCCTAACTACTTATCCTAGTTTGGGCCTGGATTGGGCCTGGTTTGGGCCTACTAACCCAAAGCTGTTACATGTTTATTAGGAAAGTCCTGGATTACTAATTCATACACACAGCTTGGTAGTCACTGCTAAGGATTTTGCACTTTGGGATAATGTGGATTCACCAATATAAAAACATCTTCTTTCCATTTTATTTCCACAAGCTAAAACTTTAGTAAATTAATTCTGAAAGTATCCAGTTATATTTGCAGTGTTCTTTTGCAGCACTTCTGGATGAAACAAAGGAGGTAAAGAATGGAGATTATATAGTTGTTAGCATTTTTGCAGCAAGACAACACCTTTCTAAACATTGCATATGAAAATGCAGTAAACATATTAGATTGTGGTTTAACACTTACAAGGAGCTAAGTATCACACAGCTGTACAGGAGTCTCCCACTTTCCTCCTACTCCAGCTTTTTTTTTTGCTGAGAATGACACCATAAGTTAGGGAATGTTCCTCTGGCCAAGTGAGGTCAGCTGTCCCAGTGATGTCCCCTCCACACTTGCTGCCCACACACAGCCTACTGGTCTTGTGGAAGAGTTGCAGAGAGACAGCCCTGATGCTTTGTCAGCACTGCTCTGTTACAACCAGAACACTGGTGTGATAGCAACACCTTTCCAGCTTGTGAAGCGTAGCACTTTGGGGGAGAAAGTTAACTCTGTCCCACCCAGACTCCGCACACTTGCCAAGAATGCAGGTGACAACGCTTCTGTCATATCCAGAAAGCAAGACGATAAAGACAGCTCCTGCAAATATCTACTTCCCTGACTCATTTCATTCCCGGACCCCTGACAGAGTTGCTGGAACACTTCCAGAGAAGGTGCCTTTCTCAGCACTCCTGTTTGTCTTAAAATCTCTCTGGATTAATGTAGTGGCTGTATGTCAACGGTTTACAGGCGTTAGGCCCGATTCCGTGACAAAGGGGACGGGGGACCCAAGGGCCCACGTCCCGGGAAAAGGGGAAAGGGGAAAAGGGTAGGGATATAGCCCTGAGAGCAAAGAACAGCGGCAACAATCTGAGGAGAAACAAACTAATTTACTAAATAAAATATCGGAATGCAAAACAACACACTATAATACAATATAATTACAATTTAAGCTGATAAATCCAATACAGAGAGAGAGAATGTCCCAAAATCAAGGTAGGCCTTACTCTACTACCGACGATAAGACGGCTGGAGAGCGAGGTGCTGCCAAGACGAGAGACGGCGGAAAAAGGGACGAGGTCTCGTGATCTGCAAGTTTTTATACTGCGAGCTTCTATCTTTTCCCTTCGGCTGGAAAATGGTAACAAAGGAGCAAAGTACCGTGGGGACTGTAGTAGTCCCTCTCTTCTGAGAACTAGGTATGTCCACTACATGATGTTATGATGTGGAATACCAATAACCGAAAATCACAAAACCATGACACTGTATTTAGCTATAGCTGGTTCTGATTTGTTTTGGCAGATGACCTGCTGTCTGTCTGTACATGGACGAACAAAGCAACAACAACTTCTCTTTCTTCTGCTTCTCTTACTTCTGTCTACTTCTAACAGATCACTTGGCCAGTCATTATACTCTCTATAGACCTGCCTATACTGACAGCATGGTATTCCTAAATATTTACAAGCATCAGGAGGACAATTTAGTGACACAAGAGTATTACATCAGGTAGTAAATGAGGTTTATTACCCATGAGGTTTGGTCCTCTGGACAGTGAGCTGTGTTGGAGCTGGAATAAAGAATATCATCCTTCACTAAAACAGAGATTGCTCTTAGAATGAAGGAGAGGAACAGGTTCAGATGGATGTAGTTCCGAGTACAATGAAGTTTTCTAAGGAGAGATTTAAAAACAGTAATTTTAGATTTCAAGACAGAAGGCCTCTTGAGCAGACTTCTACTACTCTCTGGTTGTTTCTTAGTAACAGGAACCTTAAGTAAGAGCCTATTCTTTCCTCCCCTGTCATATTGTCAGTGCTGCCTCATGTTCCTTTAACATCATCATCTCAACATCATCATCATCATATGCTGTCCAAAATATATAAATAAAGTATCTCTTACTCCTTTTCAGTATTGCAGACCAAAGAACCCAATGGTGTTTCTCTTCCACTTTAACATAAGTCGACAGTAAACACTGATTATCAATTCATTCTGTGCCTGCGCTATGCAAATAAAACTTTTATTAATCTGCATAAATTTCACATACGCTCTCATCTATTTTTTTCCTGGTTTTATCTTTTAATTTCTCTAACTCTGCATTCTATATAATGGCTTTTTATCTTACAGTGTGTGTCAATGCTAGAACAATTAAAAAGGCATGCAAAGCATTAAATTGCCTATCCTTTCTGTCCAGTGAGATGTAAAAATCCTCTTCTTTAGTCATGGTTAGCATTCTTTAGCAGCCATGTGAAAGACTCACAAACAAATGACAAATGAAGTATTCTAATTAACTGTATAAGTGTTCAGGGGAAGTTTGTTCTACATTGAAGGCTTTTCAGATAAGACACACTCTTTTCAAGATCTTCCCATATAACAGAAATTTGGTTTAGCAAATCCCCAGAAACCAAGCTACTGAGAGTTTTTTTGGTCAAAATCAGAACTGTGAACTATACCTGGATATTAGCCAGAAGCCAGGACATTTTAGCAAGCTGAGCAATGAAAGAATGAAGATGAAATAGGATGATACAGCTAGCACCGTGGTATGCAATGCCAGCTTCTAAGTGGTCTTCATGCTTTTATATTTAAAGAACACTTCTACAGAACACCAAATAACATGTTCTGAAATGACTAATGCAAGCACAGTTACAGAGAGCACTGGGAAATATATAACAAATCCATCTTGCTAGCCTGCAGTTTGGCAAAGGACATAACACCAGGCTGAACTTAGAGCAGTTGTTAAAAAAAAACACTAATTACTGTGGCTGTACGTGTCCTTCGCTGAAAATGGTTCTGAGAAAAGCTGAAATACTACTATTGTTTTGGACAGCACCACACTTTCCTACGGAACTCAATACATGCAAGATACATACAAGATGGGAGCGGAAAATATTTCTCATGGCTAACTTAGATTATTATCTTTTCATCCCCTTCAGTATATGAAATTATAACGTTACATCTACAAAAGGCTGTCAAATCAACATTTCAGAGGGAGTGATCAAACGACCTTTTTTCTTTAGGGCTAGGTATGATGATCCAGAATAACAAAGAAATGCTGTTTTTTAACAGTGAAACAAAAGCTGCTATCTTGTTCCCTGTGACTCATGATAGAAAACTATCCTGAATCTTGACAGACAGTTGATACACATGAAAACACATCTTATAAAAATGATTCAGATTCATACTTTTCTTCTTGGTAAGATAGACGTATTAGAGAATCTGTGAGGTTTTGCAATACAGGAGTAACTTTGAAGAAAGTATTGTAAGAGCCACATAGTAAGCAATTTGAATCTAAGTGTTACACAAAAATAAGCTGTTCTACAGTTCATTTTCACTCTCAATTGGAAAAAAAAACAACACGTTTTAAAATATCTGAAAAATATTATTTCTTTCAAATCAGTTTTCAATTTTCAAAAACTTTATCATATGCTAAAATTCAGACATTCAAAATGAAGAAATAGAAACTTACATTCTAAGAAGGGTAAAGGTACTTCTGACTAAATCAAAATTATTACTTTTAATGTTTATAAAATATTTACAGAAACAAGACTATGCCTGACAAATTGGCAAGCTCCAACAGAAAAGTATTGTGCCAGAAAGTTTCCAATTAGCTTTACTCAGAGTAAGCACACAGAGAATTACGTGGGGAGTGACAGCAGTGTAAAATGCTTTCATCTTAGTATAGCAAGGTATTACAGACATTCGTGTTCTATGCCTCTATTCTGAGTTTAGAAGATTATCCAGAGATAAAGTCCTTTTTTTTTTTTTGCAATGCTTCTAAAGCTGTCCTTTGCATATATTAATGATAGGAGACTATACAATGGTTTTAAAAAATCAAGTAAAGTGGGAATCATCTTCAGAAGAAATGTAAAAGAGATGCACAGAACTTCAACTGCATGGAAACTTTCAGGAAAAAATTACCTTTTACTCATCCAACAGTTCTGCTTTTTTTGTGTGTGTGTTTATAGCTGATATTTTAAAGAATTATACAAAGGCCTGAGGCTGTATCTGTTCTGTCAGATATAATATATAATGGAGTGTGGAAGTTAAACAGTAGTACTTGAAAAAGAATTTCCACTTCTTTGTCATGTCCATGTTTTCTTTCATAAAATAATCTGAATATATTCATGATTAAATGCAGTATATTTTGAAGCATATATATATAAATCCATCAAGGCATAATTTTCATAATCTCTGGTTTCAGTAATATCCAAGTTTAAATCCTAATCCTGCTGGGTGAAGTCAGTCACAACTCTACTTCTTCAGTGACATTTGATTTTTAACTCACTTCTTAACTACCCAACCTCCTTGTGATTTGGAAAAGTTGTCTACTGTCCTTTTTAAATACATCAAAGACAGTTTGCTGATTAGATGCAAAGGTGAATGTATTTCAGGGGTGAGTGAACTATCTTTACAAATACTACATTGAAATAGCCTGTAAGGAACCATTGGACCTTTCAGGGCAAAGTATGGTTCTTGGAAAGGAGGCGTAAACAGGTCTGTAGGGGAAAGTTAAACCTTACAGAATCATATTTTCCAAACTCTGTTCTTAAAAACAGAGTTTGTACAGATGTACATATCTGTACATACATATGTACAGATGCCATATGTGTCAGAGATATGCAGAGACATATAGCCCTTCACATTCACCTTTCTCACTGACATTTTACAACTGCATCAGTTGCAGTCTAACACAAGAAGTGTCTCTTTGCTACATTCAGACGTCTCTAATATAATGTCTGAAATATGTTTCTAGGCTTTAGCAGTTTTGAAAATGCATGATCTGCCTATAGTGTCTGGTATGAGAAACAAGATAGCGACTCCACTTTTTTCAAACATATTCCAAAAGATAATCATGGGTCACGTACCCACTCTGAACTGCCTCTAAATATTTAAATATTGAGAAAATTTTACAGTAGTCTGTAAAATTTATTGCATGCCATAGGAACAAGTTAATCAGAGGACTGAGACCTCTACACCTAACATTACATGCAATTTTTTCTACTAATTTGAGAGATACATTCTCTTCTTCTTCCAGTGGAAGTGGAAAGTTGTGTAAGGTTAATAACAGAGAATATAAAGGCTATTTTTTTAGACAGAAGTGAAACAAAAAGGCATGAAGGTTGAGAAAATGAGAAAAGCTATGATATTGATAATAAGATTTTGCCCTTTCTTTTGACAGTTGAGGATAGCTTTCCATCTCAGAAAATTCCCAGAAATGCACTAAAACAGTAGACAGTACTGCCTTTCTCAACGCTGCCTAAGAAGAACACTGCACACCCAGCACTATCCTTCAGCACAACCACCCACACTCTTACAAACTCTCTTGGACTACCTCTGATGCCTGGAGACCACTCAGAAGTTTCTGAAAAGCATGGAAGCCCAATTGCCTGGTGTTGAGACCAGCATCCTACTTATTTTCAAGAGCAATTTAATGTACTGATTTTTAAAATGAAATAAAAATTATTTTATAGATTCATTCCTAAATGATTATTCTTTACATAGGCTGTAATGTCTATGCATTTACAAAGTGCTTTGAATTTTTTTTAAATGACTGGTGCTAGCAAAAATCCTGTTAGCACTACGTTACTGTCAGTTGTTTGAGAAAAACGAAAAATGATACATTTTAAAAAAAATCTGGGCAGTTATAAGAGAATGATTAAAACTGTCTTATTATTGTTCATATTTACAAATGAAAAATACATACCTGAAAAGGCAAAGAATTATACTTCCTGTTGTGAGAGCAATCAGAGATACGCTGTGTCCAAGGGTATAAATTGCCTTCACCCTTACATAGAAGTTGACCTGCACAAAAATATACATATGCTGAAACCACTTACTGATATGTTGAATCGACTGAAGTGATATATTTTTCTATTAAATCGCCCTCATGACTAAATAAATAGCATTATTTTCATGCTTTGCTCTATAGAACATGATGAAAATGTGTTACATCTTTATTCCAACGTATTTTTGCAATGCAGTGTACCTAACCAATTGACATCAGAAAATTCAGCCTAAGAAATTCACTCACACAAATTGGTACAATTTCAGTTTATTATCCCATGTCAATGAGGTCAAAAAAAGTATCTGATTAAAAAATGTTCATAGACAACTGAAATGGAAGAATGACCCACAGTTGGAAAGAATGGATTATCACTGAAAGAGACAGTCTCTCAGTCCTTCTGCTCCAGTGTACTAAGCCATGCATTTATACATGAGCTTAATTTTAAGGACATGTTTAAGTCCCATTAATTTTAAGGACATTTTAAAATTCCATTCATTTCCTAATCTGTATGTTCAAATACTTGTCACCCAAACAACCCTTTCCCACTCCTTATTATGTAAAGTTAGTTGCTGAAACTTGGAAAGGAATTTTTTCAACAGAGGAAAAGCAGACTGAAGTGTGCAGACTGATCATTAACTACAGTTATCTGTGAATTTGCCAGCAACATATTACATTAAAACCCATTCTGAATGACAATGATAATGCTAACTACTCTCAGAATTGAACTGCTTCTTCATTTGTGCCTGAAGTGAAGCAATTAGATTGACATTATTTTCCATGAAGCTAGCTAAAATACTAAAACTACAGAATTTTTTGCTATGTGAAATTAAAGTTTTTAACAGCAATGTAGAATACATTAAATAAAACAGACAGGATTTCTATATGTACTGCACATATTTACAGCACTCAGGTTGTATAGCTGCATTTGTAAAAAGTAGTAAGAAAGCGATACCTTTAAATAAAATGTTAGAAAAGGGAAAAGCAAATCACTTAAAATACTTATTTTTATAGCATTTAAAAGGCCAAATGAAGAAGGAACTTCAGCAATTTCAATTCATCATGAAATTGGCTGGACATTCATTTAACAAATATTATGCAGATAATGAACAAAACGAAATGCTAAATGAAATGATGAATCTTGCAACTGCAAGTTGTGATTGAATGGAAAAACAAGGGAAGGGAAACATCTGCAGTAGATCTTAAGAGTATTTGTAATAATTGTCATTCTTATTAGAGCTAAAAGTGGTACTCAAGGCATCACAGGAAACAGAAATCTCTTTTTTTAATCAGAGAAGGAACCTATTATGACCTTTTAGATAACAGTCCTAACACGGTATTAAATACAGACTTCATGATGTTTCTAGTGCAATTAGAATGATCATCAGGAAGTTTTTCAGTTAAAATCCTGAAGAAAAAATATTGCTATTAAAAAAAAGGTAAAAGTATTATTTTATTGCTTTCTACTTGATTATATAATGAGTCTACAGAACCTTTGGGGAGCCTAACTGCCTTCCTAGGACCCTCTGTGGGCATACACTGTAGGTCCTATTTCATCTGGCATTAGGAGTCTGTACAGAAAATATCAACATCATACAGGATCTTACAGCATCTTACAGGATGCACTTCATGTACCTATGTAAGTTGTCACATGGACCTCACTGACAGATGACCAGCTTGCACTTAGATTGACGCTGATCACCCAGCAAAGATTCTTTTCTTCCATACAAATTCAATTTCTGTTAACTAGGACTCCAGTTCAGTGTTTCTTGAGGTTATTTCTAAAGCAGTTTTCTGATGCAATTCCAAAAACTGTTTTTTTTTTTCCAAATCAGCGTAGTTTCACATAATATCAGTTCTGAAGAACTGCCCTTCAATTCCCAGCTAGAATAGCAGAATTATACTCCCCAGCTTGGTTCAATCTTGGACAGCTCTAAAATCTATGCCTAGAGAAAAGTACTTCCATGCGCTCCTGCTCTTCTCTGTTTTTTTTTTTTTGTTTTGTTTTGTCTTAGAAAAAGGAGCATCAGATAATCCCCAAGCACTTTTCTAGTAATAATGTGATGAATGTTTCAGCAGCAATTATGTCAGCCCATGGTAGCAGGAATGCTGCAAACACACTGGGCACTCTTTCATTCAACCTGCCCTGCCCTGCAAAATAATGGAAGAAGGATGCTCCAATAAGTGACTTAACAATTTGGTAGCCTCATGATCTATCATCAGTATTCTAGGAGGTGAGGAATTTTGTTTCCTGACCTTGTGCCCATCAAGTGTTGCAAAAACACACTGCAAAGCCTGGAAACAATGCACTGCAGTTCCACAATATGTTGTTCTGTTTGTTAACATCTTGTTGCATTTACAGGCTCCATTAAAATGCTTTTCCACAGAATGTACAAACAGAAATCTGGATGGTCTCTAAATCAAAACTTCTTAACATGCACCACGTAAATATTGTAAATTTGAAGGAGATAAATGTCACTTGCAAAAGACGCAAAAGAGGTTGCAATGACAGCAAATCTGCCTTGTTTAAATACTGAGTGGAAGTTTTTGCATTCAGTTTCTCAGAAAAAAAATTATTAGCAGAGATGCCCTTTAAACAGTAACACTGACACTCAACTAAACAGAAGTCATCACATTGCAGAAGAGCAGCAATGAGGTCTCTCCTTGTGTGATAAAGCCATACACATAAAACCTGGTAAGAGTAGGGGGACAACACAGGGAATACTTTACAATGCTTTCATCTTCTAGTCTTGGGAAACACAAAGTAACTTAACAAATCCTGTGTTAAAGCAACCATTGTCCCTGTGTAATTTGTATTTGCTAATACTCTTCAACGGGTAATCACATAAACCAGGACTTCTGATGCAAAGCGTGTCCTTCACAGCCCCTGGTAGAAACTACTACTTCCCTTTCATTCAGGTTTCTCACTGTGCTAGAAAACCTTACAAAGCTGTACGGTCCCTTTCTGCTGCACAGTGGTGAAAGTGTTTTATGAGTTGATTATACGATCCCCAAAGACAGTCTTAGGTCTGCTTGGCCAAGCAACAGAAATAAATCCAAGTGTGCAAGTTTGGCACATGTAGGCTCATGCATTTGCTGTTAAACCAATGAGTACACTGGTGAAACTGTATGCATCTCTAAGTACCGCTGTCTCTATACTCCAGACTTAAGATCAGTTCCCTCTGCTTAGGTGAAGGGTATCCTCCTTCACCTCCTTTCTGCATTCAAAAATTCTCATGCTGACATTTTTATTAGGCTTTGAAATACTTTTTCTGAGAATCCTGTAAACAACTCTGCACATGCAAGATACATGGAAAGTATTAGGAAGCTGACAGTAATAGAAATATTGCTATTTGGATGTAAAAATCCATAAAAATATTTGAATTACTGAAATGCATTTGCTTACAATAAAGATACTAGCAATTTTGTTTATGTAGTTCTCTTGCTAGTGACTACTTATCTCACATTTACATGACAGATCAGAGTCCAGAAGCTACATGAAGTAATTTCAACTTGCACATTTTCTTTCAGCAATAAAGTAGCTATTCTTCAATGTTTGACACTCTTGAGAACTCGTTAATCTGGTATTTGGCTTCTACCTGACACTGAATATAACATTAGTTTCACAAAAATGAGTCGTAATGACCTTTACTATTACTTCACCCAAAGGTTTTCTGCATCTTCTGCAGGGAATGAATTTCAAATACTATGAGTATGTGTCTTTATTCTTCTGAGTGACTAATCCAGGCTGTGTAACACACACAAATCCAAGCATTACTACATGACATACTATCACATATATCAAAATAGTTCAGGTAAGCTATACCAATACCTTAATGTTTAATGTCTTAAATGTCTTAAATCAGTCAGTCAAAAGTGTGCATTTTACTGATCAGTACAGAATACCTTAGTTAATTAATATCATCTCCTTTCACATAAAGGAAAACCAAACAGAGGATAATGACATTCTAGCTACAAAATATCTAAGCAGTAAGAAACCTGCTCTTAAATCACTTTTTTTGCTGGCCAGACTATCTAAAGTGCAGCAACAAACTCATTACACTGCAGTGAACATGCCAAATTAATTTAGCACCAGCTGATTTCAGATCAGTACATGAGATAAGAACAGCTTTGTTGGCAATCATGCACGATAATTTACCAAGTGAGACAGGATGAAGATACAGACTCATCCGCCACAGTCCCATGTCCAGAATTTGACTTTATCATCATGCTTACCCAGCTTTTCTGACTCTCATGGCAACATATTAGCTCTCCTTCTCATCCAGAGATACTGATTACAGAAAAAAGAACTGCTGTCAAAAGAGACATTCAGTTCACCCCTAAGTAGACATCACTTTCTGGTCAACACAGTTTCACTGACATAATTAACAAATGATACTTACTATCCTAAATGTAGTCAACTAGTCCTATTTGAGATGCCCCATGGCATCTAAGACATCTGCATGGCAGATATGACATAGGACCTCTTTGCCATAATGGCAGCGATGCCAAATGATGCTAGATGATCTATTTTTATGCAATCACATCATGCCATTTCCACATGTTAGTTATTAGTCATATACATCTCAAACATATATCTTCCTTTAGGAATTTTGATCTGCAAGTTGAATTTCACCTTTCCAGTTTTCAAAGTGGTAAGTAAGTTTATGTAAATGACTTGAAGAATTGAATGTGGTTAACTGTGCCGGTATGGACAAGATTGTAAGTAAGTCCCAAGAAATTTGTTCCAGCACCAGCTCTAACGTTCTGAACACATTCAAGACACACATAGAACACATCGAAAACCTACTCTGTAATGTGAAAGTTCTCACATTTGACTTCTATTCTGAATGGATAAGAAGAAATCTCTTATTTTTTGGATCACTTCTGATGCAATTACTTGCAATTCAACAAGTTCATTGCTTACAAAACAGACACTACTTGTGTCATCATCTAATTCTCATCTATGTATTGTATTTTAATAATGTTCATATTCCGTTAAAAGGTCCAAGTACATCAGATCTACTGAGAGACTGTATATTCTCCTTAATTTTTGTCTTGCCTTGGAAGTACTTGTTTAGGAAATATATAAATTGTTTGGTGCCAAGTATATCGCATGTTTATGTAACTGTGTTTAGTCTGCATTGCCTTTGCTCATTTTTTCCATATCTTTGCCCATCTTCACTTCAGAATGACTTGCACTGGTCCTACATTTTCCCCCTCATTCCTACCCTTGACACAGAATGCATTACTTTTGCATAAATAAAGAACACAGAATCAACTGATTTACAGACTCTAATGACCCAGGGTCAATGTACTCTTTAGATGGCGTGCACCAACAAGTTTATAGAAATGATTCTGGACCAGAATTCATTACTGGGAAATTGCAGCCAGACCAGCGTTCCCACAGGAAAGCCTCAATTCTGCTTATATGTTCTGTATTACTTTATATCAAGAATAACTTGAACTCAATATATCTTTTCCTTTCTCTTTTCTTGGAATCATAAGGGATTCCATTTCACAGAGTAACAACTCTGAAATGTATCTGCTTGATGAAGTTTGACTGCTTTTTTTTTTAATGGAATAAATTTTTGCAGAGCTCTATAAAGTTGATCTTAGGATAAGTAATTTTACTTTCTTGTAAACGTTCCCAATGTCCAGGAATGCGGAGTTCCTGTTTTCTTCCTCAGAATACGTTACAAGCAAGTGCAAGACAGTACAGTAAAGTAAGAGATTCACTAAGCCATTGAATTTTGCAGGGGTGAGTTCATCTGAGCAAGTCTGTCTTTATAACCAAGGAATAAAAGCAGCAGTGTTATTCATCTTGTCCTACAAGAAACATCTAAAATAATTTAGAAGGATAATAAAGTAAAAAGATCTAATTTTTCTTCATTAAATACAAAGGAAACCAAAAAAGTCCAGAATGGACAAAGATCGTGGGAGTCTACAGTTGGGCAATACTCCTCTGTCTCAGGTTCTTCTCCACTGACTTGCCTAGCTTTCCATCAGGCAATAAAAGCATTACACATTCTTGTGCTTTACTTCTATTATGAGGTTTTTTGTTTTTCAAATTTGTTTTAAAGGCCAGCATTTGAAGCTTAGCATGTTCTCTTGCTTTTGTTTGGATTTTTTTTCAACTGAGGTCCAACTCCCGCAGGAGTTCAGATACTGCAGTTCTGTTTTCTCAGTAATAATACCATGAAAAAAACAACCCTAATGTATTTGTAAAAAAAAAAATAATTCAAATAGCTACCTGTGATTAGGAGAAACAAATAAGGCTTCCTTTAGCTTAATCCATATAATGATAGTATACAATCCTTCTAAAAGGTAGGCAGCTCAACAGAACTAGTCATTCTCTCTCTCTCTCAAGGAAGTCAATGGAAGAGAAGAGACTTTTCTATGCTATGATTCATGTGCTTCATTGTGCTCGTGATGATTCAAAGAAATTAGGATGAGATGATTTGCAGCCAGGCTCCAAAGACTAGATCTTCTTTGATACTACAGAAGGCACGGGCTGTCTGCATTAAATGCAGATGAGTACATTGTACAGTCTAGTCAGATAAATTCGTCTGAATTTTGATTGTTAGTAACATGAAAGAATGCAGTTTTTGCTTACTACTAAAAAATCTCAGTTTGTTAGGGTGTCCATATGTTACCAACTGCCATATTATTATTATTCGTAACTACTCACAGCACTGTAGTGATGTCAGCATATAACAGAATAAGCATGTATCTCAAAGTTGCCAAAGACTAATGAAAAAGAAAATGCGACTTCGGTAGAATGAAACTACATGGAAGTGGGGGAGGAGGCATTTTTGAATGGAAATTTAATGACTCAAAGAATTTCTTGAATTGGAAGTGACTTCAAATATTAGCTAGTCCCAAATCCCTGCAATGAACAGAGACATCCACAACTAGATCAGGATGCTCAGAGCCTGGACCTTGAATGTCTGAGGACTCCAAATTTGGACACAATACTACAAACGAGATCTCACCAGCACAGAGTAGAGGGGCAGGATCACCACTCCTGCCTTGCTGGCTACTCTTCTTTTGATGCAGCCCAGGATACGGTTGGATTTCTGGGCTGTGATGGTGTGTTGCTGGCCCACATCCAGCTTGCCATCCACCAACAGTCCCAAGTCATAGAGTACCCTGAGTTAGAAGGGACCCTCAAGGATCATCGAGTCTTGGTGGATGAAGTCCTGAAACATCAAGTGTCAGCAGCTACTGATTAAGCTATGCATTAAGTAATTTTTCTTTGCCACAGAAATATATAAAAAATATGGATCTGTGTATTTCATTGCCCTCTCTAACACAATTTTTACCTTATAATCAATGTCTTACAGCTGTGTTGCCCCTTAGCACCTCAGTATATGTTTACTTTCAGACTTGTGCTCTCTATTTCCTAAGACATGAATCTAAAACTTAAATAGGTAGATGGTGAGAGAACACTATCATTGAAATGTATTTTTTATTTGGTATATAGGTATATTTTTATTTTTATTTTTTTTTTAAATTTATTTTATTTTTATAATAGGTATATTTTATGTCTGTCTTTAAAAGCCAGACCAGCTGTCCTCAGAGCACTCTAGTCTCTGACCTGGCAGTCTCAGATGGGGAGCGAAATAAACCCCCCATGATTCAGGAGGAAA